>NC_041370.1:11728870-11986370 GCF_900634415.1 Cottoperca gobio | reverse complement strand
GGCCCTGTCCCTCTTCCCCTGGGGTGTGCTATGTTGCTATGTGAGTGTGTGGCTGTGTGTGTGTGTGTGAGTGTGTGTGTGTGTGTGTGTACTGTATCGAAAAGCCTGCAACCAGAAAGGACCTCAAGATGTGGGTTTTGTGGGGCAGTTGGAGAGGTACGGAAAAGGGGGAAAAAGAGTGCATGAGGAGAAAGGGGGGGGGGATGATAGAAAGAACAGTGGGGGCAGAGGATAGTGCATTAGGCCCTTAAACCCCAATCTGTGAAAGCCATCAGAAGCAAGGTGTGTTTTCAGCAGAGGGAGAGAAACAGAAGGACCACCGCACTCCCAGTGCAAATTCCTCTGTCCATCCCGCTGTTGGAGTTGTGTAACCTGGAATCCAACTCCACTCCTGCCATGGATGTGGGTTTTAGATACAGTGGTTGTCTGCACTCCTTATCCTCACTCTTTTGTTTGCTCTCAAAACCACTATATGACATGAGACTAATTTGTGGACAGGGCACCGTCGGGGTTAAGTGTGTGTGAGAGTGTGAGTGCGCGCATGGCTGCACTGAGGGCTAAATCAAATAACGGCCCACTTTCCTTTCTATGTCAATCCCATTTCCTTACGCACAGGAAAGCTTGCCTGCCACTGTTGATTTGAGGTTAGTGTGTGTGCGTGTATAGAGACACAAATGGGCTGATACACCAGTGTGTACACTCTCATATACACTCTACTTATTGATGGCCGAGGTGCAGGTATCGTCTGTAACTGAGCTGCTTTAGCTGATGGTGTCTGTCCTGCGCTGTGAAAACACAACCTCCATCCAGAGTTTAGACAGACTGTCAAGCTGTCACTGGCTGCCTGCCCTGACTGCCTGTTTGGCTGCAGGGGACTGGCCTCCATGATGAAATGCCAAAGGTCAATGGCACTCAGTGGAAAAGGAGGCGGTTTTAGAAATGGAGGATATCTTACTTCTTGGATGCATGTGTGGGATTTTAAGGCTATTCAGTAACTTTCCAGCTATAATATATATTTTAAACACACTTCTTTTGGCATGAAAAGCTGCTGTTCGAAAAATCATGTCCCTGAAAGCAGTTGCCTAGAACAGACTCCTGACGCCCGCCTCTCATTAAAGAGGAGATATGTTATACAATCGCTGTTTATCATATATGGCAATGGAACATGAACATTTTTGGGCTGTGCTGAACATTCAGTAGTAAAGCTCATGTGTCACAAATGTCTGTTACCGCACTGATAGTAAGCCTGTAATGTATTTTGTACTATTTATATAAGTTATTTTTATAGAGGAAATTTGGGTTTTTAAATCGAGCTTGGGCCCAAAACTGTTGTGGCTCGGGCTCGGGTCGGGCTTGGACATAAAACTATGCGTGCCTCATTTTTTGGGCTCATACTGAGGGAACGAGACATTTCGAAATTGTACCATAATATATAGAGTATTGCTCTATAGATTAAGACAAGGAAAAGGTACAAATGTAATCTACATTTACCTATTTTAAGGTGAAGAAGACAAAGTACAAAAGAAAGTCACTGAATATATGGAGCCCAGTAATAAATGTAACACCAATTTAACGACCTAATGACCAACCTTATGACCCCTCACCACCACACATATCCAAATCCCGGACCCCGACATGTTTCTGTGTCTGTAACTCTCTAAGCAAGTTGTGTGATTGACAGGTAAAACATTGTCCGTTTTTTACCTCTGACCTCTCGGCTGAACCTGAAATGCACCCTGAAGCAATCTGACCCCCTTTCAGATACCAAACCTGACCCAAACCTTAACTCCAGTCTTTAGCCTGAATCATACTCCGCTTATTGGCCTCCACTGCAACAGTGAAACATAAACTCAGTGTTACTTCTGTGTCATGCTCTCAACCAAAGTTGCCTGTAGTTTAATGAAGCTTAATTCTGTGCAGTAGACCTCAAGTGTGGGAGACATTTGTGTTCCTATTCTGCCTCCTTTACCATCTTCTGTCTCTTCCTATAAGCTATACAATAAAACATAAATATATGACAAAACCACTAAAGCTAAAAGTGGAGCCTAATCATCATCCTTCCTTCTCTCTGTGTTCCTGTAGTAGACTAATAATGTTTAACATCTATGGGAGCATATGGCAGCTTCAGCAGGCCTTCCAGACACTTGTGCAGTCCTCTCATAATACTGATCAAACATCTCTGGCTCCTTTGAACAGTGTGACTTTACTACCCTGCTAACGACACTTGTGCTTGTGTGTGTGTGTGTGTGTGTGTGTGTGTTTCACTTCCGCCAGCCAGCTCTCTAATGACAGACGACACAAGTGCTGCACGTCCTTGTGTGCATGTTTATATGGTGTGTGTGTGTTGGCTGAAAGCTATGCCACCCGTGAGTTTCTACTCCACTTCCTCCTCCACTAGCCTAAGTTTCAACCTGTAGACCCTGTGTGTGTATTTACTGTACAATGTTTTTAATTCAAGATCTCTGATTTGCAGTGGGTCTGCACAGGGTCTAAGCTTTGACCTGGAGCCTGGCACATGCTCAACATACACTCTCTAGCTGCCAGTGAAACTGATCAAAAGCCACACATGTGAACCTGTGTGTACTCCTGTGTGTGTATTTCCCTTGATATTCTGTTTGTGGAATGAAGAAATATGTTATTACAGCAGAATGAAAAGAAAAAAGGGAGTGGGGGCAAAGAAAAGAAAAGGAAAAACTAAACAAATTCTCCTTTTCAGCCGCACAGCGCCAGAGTAATGCTATGAGCAGAGTGGCTCTAAATTAGGGAGAACATTAGGTAGTAAAACAGTAGTTTTACAGACCTGCTTTGTTTCAAATGGATTTTTCTGCACTAAAAACTCCTGTATATAAACAGCTTCGCACTCATATAAAAATCCTCTCCGCTTCAGGTTTCTAATGATCGTAGTGAAGTTTATAATATGTGTAGTAAAGTCAGAAGGTGGAGGTATCTGGTAAAGTAAGTAGCTGGTACATGGAGTATGGAGTTGCCTGCATGTAATTTGATTGAATGCTGCATTGTCTGCTCACAGTTTTAGGCATATGGGCCAAGGCTTGAATGTCTGGCAGGCTGAACATGCGGATAATGTATTATTATGCTTCTTTCTTTCTCCCTCTCAATCTTGTGTTTTCGCTCCTTCTTGAGCACTGTAAATCCCTAAAGAATGGATGCGGCAGCAGTTCATTGGCACTCATTCCTATACCCCCTACTTCTGACTGATGACTTTACCAGAGAAGAGGAGGAAACATGGGGATGGTAGTGGAGGAGTGCAAAGCATGAAATGTGTAAGTCAAGAATGAAGAGTAGGGAGGCTGAAATGAGAGAAGCTGGAAGCAAAGTGGAAAAGTGAAAGAATGCAAGTCTAAGAAAGAATTTTGATTATAACATGGGGAGCTGAGTGGAGAAGGATTGACTTGGTGAGTGTGAGTATTTACCAGGATACTGATTGTTGTCCAGGTCTTGGTCTCCTCTCAGAGTGAATCCATATCCAGGCAAACTGCCACTGGGGGTCCCGGTCGCTCTCAGCTCTTGGCTTAGCGTCAGGCCTTGTGTGGACACGTCTCTGTTACCATTAAAGATCAATACTCTGCCTCCACGGTCCTCGCCTCCAAATGGACAGCCCACTGCCACGTCTAAGGGATGACACAAACACGCATGGTTTAGACATCAGCAGGGTTAAGGCCCCCCTGAGACAGAAGCAAAGGAAAGCATACAGGTAGAAGGAAAGAGAGAAGGAAAAGAGCTTTCCTTTACCTACACTGGGGGACCATGTCGGCATGTCCGTTTACCGCTTTTCTTTAATTTCCATTTATTTTACTCGTCTTTTAACTTTGTCTCCGCTCTATCTTCCTTTTTTTTTGTCTTGGCACTGTTTAGGCATTGAGCTGAATGCTAACATCAGCATGCTAACTTGCTCACACCCTACGTCGTTTGTGTACATAATTTAAAAAACAAGATACAACATATCTAACATATCATAGCGAGCTTTAGAGGTTCTAGAAGGCAGATTTTTTTTACAAACCTTGGACAGAGCCAGGCTAGTTGTTTCCACCTGCTTCCAGTCTCCCGGCATTACCTCCATACTTGCCAAGAGTGTATAAAGTGTATTTCCCAAAATGTTGAACAACAACTTTAAATCCCTGAAAACTGTTCTAACATTTCCCAAAATGTTGTTTTTATGTAGGACCTCATTACTCATAGTAAGAAGATGACAAAGACAGCAATTAACATACCACAAGCACCTGTCCTGATATGAACAGTCGTAGACTCTTTTGCTGTTTACTCTTTAACCTCTTAATGTCCAGACATTGCAGTGTCCTGCATAAAAGTATCCCTCAGTGCTGTAACTGTCCAAACACCTCTAGACATCCTGTTTGTCTCCGGACCCCCTCTCTCTCAGACAAAACAACTAGTTCCACATGAAGCAGATTGTGGGGTAGAAACGATAAATGCAACCATGTGTGTATGCAAGTGTATATATGAGCCAGTGTGTGCGCAAGTCTGTATGTCTATGCGTGGGTATGTGTACATAGTTGAATAGCTGTGTAAAAAAAACATCTTTAGTTTAAAAAGTCTGCAAATAATGTGAATATCGCTTACATCCACGGCAAAATAGCAGAACACCCACTGTGATCACCGAGACCAAAACATATAGGGGATTGTTACTCACTGACAGGAACAGTGAGCGATGGTGACAGACAGATGGTGACAGACAGCCTGA
Source organism: Cottoperca gobio (assembly GCF_900634415.1). Taxonomy (NCBI): domain Eukaryota; kingdom Metazoa; phylum Chordata; class Actinopteri; order Perciformes; family Bovichtidae; genus Cottoperca; species Cottoperca gobio. The sequence goes on along the minus strand of NC_041370.1, from coordinate 11,981,653 downwards.
GTTGGTTGATAAAAAATTAATTAAAAACAAAAAGAGCCACATGGCAAACTGAATTAGCTAAATTGTAAGGATTCGTTCTACAGCTGACATCCATGAAGCAATGAGGATGAGAGGAAATGGGTATGGTTCTGCTCTTATGAAGAATTTTGAAAATGGAGTGATGATGTCTCGGCTCTGGGAGTTGGAAGAGGCGCAGTGTCATCACAGACAGAAAAGGGATCTGTCATTGATTATGCACAGACACACACGAGGGCAGGGGTATACTCGAACGCAGAAGTTTAACATGCTGCTGAAAACCCTGATCATAATGTTCCTATGGTGACGCAATAATGTAATGCCGCATAATTAAATAACTCCCAGACACGGACTTGTACTCATTAGATTAACTCTCAACAAGTCTTCTCTCTGCATGTCACTGCAGCTGGCAGAGAGGCTCCATCTCCTCTTGAGAGACAGGCACATCCTGACAGACAGCCTAATGTGATTTACAGTCTGTTACGGGACAAAGAAAACTTCAGTATTGATCCAATGGTTATTGATCTGATGGTTAAAGGGTTTAAAGGGGTGGGACACACATTAACGCAGGCGGTGCATGAATAAATAAATTAATGTCATACAAGGGCCAGATGTGCATCAGTTTATTAATTTTTAAAGCAGTATTAAACATGTGTTAGCTTCATGGAGCATTTGGGCTGCAGATTGCCTGGTTTGTGTGTGTGTGTGTGTGTGTGTGTGTGTGTGTGTGTGTGTGTGTGTGTGTGTGTGTGTGTGTGTGTGTGTGTCTTTGTCCAATCAATGTCAGGATAAAACAAACACATTGAAGAGGAATGAACACTGGGCTGCAGGACAGAAATTCCCAGATGATTTTATCTCAGGGCACATCTGGCGAGATAAAAATAACTCCAACACACACACAGACAGCACAGACAGACAGACAGACAGACAGACAGACAGACAGACAGACAGACAGACACACACACACACACACACATACACACACACCACACAACGGCCTTATCCCTGATCATCACAGGAGGAAACAAGTTCACGCAGACAACCTTTCATCGCCACACTTCCTGATTGGCTGAAGAGCTTAAAGTTTTCTCAAGCACCAGCATCTGATAGGATTTCCTCACTCAGAGACAAAACAGTTAAAGAGGCACAGGAAACACAGAAACATATGTGTCTGGCATAGGGTTTACTTGCAAACACCAGCTGAACATGAGCAGACTAATACAAGAGAGAGAAGTTCATGCACTGGCACACAAAATATTTTTTTAAAGTTTTTGTTTAATTTTCTCATCTCCTTCTCTTTCTCCTCTTTGTTTTCTCTCTTATCTTGTATATGTTTAGATTCTCAGATGGATTTCATCTGGCTCAATTTCCTTTTTATCTCATCTTTCCCTATTCTTCTCTGTCTCCTTCTGTCTTTCATCCTCTCATCATACCATTGTATCCATCCTGGTTGACGTCTCCCAGGGGTGCTATAGCTGTGCCAAAGCGCCCGAAGGTGTGCGTGCCGGTGAGGGGAACAGGTTTGGAGAAAGTGAGCGGGGCCATCTGCAGATACAGGTACACCCTCCCCACCTCTCTGGGTTTGCTCTCCATCTCTCTCTCCATGTAGAGGGGCGCCCCAACCAGCACATCGTCGGTCCTGCGGACATAAGCTGTAGTTTTAATGCTACGAAGGACAGAAGAGAGTATTTGGGAGAGAAAAGGACATTTTCTACTTACCCATCTCCATTCAGGTCAGTGACAGCCACAGAGTAGCCAAAATAGGAGGCCATCTGAGAGACAGAAAAGGAAGGAACATAATTATTTTCAACCATAAACCCAATCTTCACACCATTCAAAATGTATTCATTAAAAAATAGAAGGAAATCCATATTAGCTGTAGACCAATGGTGCAGTAGTTTACATGCAGCCCTGCAATATGACAGACAGTCACTGTGATGCTCCTACCTGTTCCCCTGTGAAGTTCTGGATGAAGGTCAGATTGGTGGAGTTGATAATTACCACCTAAAACAAGCAGATAGACTGTCAGACACTATACGGCGTGACTAATAAAGCACCAGGCTTTGTACTTGTAGCACTCTGGGAGCAAACATTGCCAAGCAGTCTGACAAACAGGCACACAAAGAATGCAGGAAAGAACAGTCAGAAAACGCATAAAAAAGCTTTTATTCTATTGAAACCCATTCTTTTCCCTGCCCGCCCCTGCTTTCATCATCTTTGTGCCTTTACCATTTCCCCCCTCATCTTTCTCTCCTTCCCCCCCCCCCCCACCCTAACCCCGGTCGTTGGGAGAGATGAAGGGGGGAGGCTGAGAATTCCTTCATAAGACCTAAAATAACAACCACATGGAGACAGCCGGGGGCTACACGTACACACACACACACACACACACACACACACACACACACACACACACACACACACACACAGACACACACACACACACACACACACACACACACACACACACACACACACACACATGGGAGGATACACGTTGACCCAATCACAGATGTCTCAGAAGACATACTAAACGGGGATAGACTTACGAACACAGAGAGATGAGGATGTGTAAACACAAATATTGAATCAGCTTCAACGTTAACTTTCATACACTCTGAGTTGTCGGATTGGCCACAGAGGAAACCTGATCAGGGTTGACAGCCACTCCAGTGCCTTGCCTCTAACATGGCCGACCTGCATCCCTCATAACGCTCCCCCGACTGCGAGCTGCAAGCCCCCTCCTCTATGACACTCACAGTGCACTGTCTGCACAGGAAGTAGCATACTGGCCACAATGTCCAGACATAAAATACACTGTTGAAGTGTGTGTGTGTGTGTGTGTGCAGTGTGGTGAGTTCTGCGGTTGGAGTTAGGGGTTGTGTGTGTGTGGAGAAGGGTTAGTGGGGTTAGGTGGGGTCACCGCCCTCCACATGCAGCGGAAGCTATGTGTCATTAGGGAGGATTGACACTGTCTGCCCTGGGGACATGTTCCCATAAGAGAACACTAGACACACTACAGTTTACATAACATATATACAGTATTTCCCGTAGCTATGTACATAGTACATATATTTATGTGCACAGTAAAAGCTGGAATCTTATATGAAACACTAGAAGCAGATACATCTAGAAGAAAAAGCCCACACTGCATTTCTTATCTCACTCAGGTCATAGACTGCCACACATACATCATGCAAGAAATGTCAGAGAGAAAGACAGAAGTCAGATACCGAATACAGGAGTAAAGAAAAACCCAACTTATAGCTTCATCTTAAGCCACTAAAGTGGATAGAGTCTACAAGTCTCTGGAAATATACTGGAGGGATAAACAATATCCGTCCAAGATATATTCCCTTATTTGGTGTTTTGATGGTGGTTGTGAGAGTGCTGTTGATCACACCTAAATCTCCCATAGGTGATCAACTGGGGCTACGATCTGGTGGTTGTGAAGGCCATAGCATATGACTCAAATAATGTTCATAATCATCAAATCATTGACTAACTATTTGTGACCTGTAGCGCAGCATCTGCATTCATCATTTCTTTAATTCTTACTCACATTTCCAAAGTTCTGTGCTCCTCTTGGGACTCCGGCTAACAGCTCTGGGAGACATAAAAACAAAGAAAGAGAAATTAGCGTTTGTGTATGTGTGAGAAAGACTTACAGAGGTTTTTCTCAAAGGCCTGAACCCTCAAATCCCCTACTCAGCCCACCCTGTCAGAAGGGCCAAGTGTTGCTGAGAACACACTGAGTGATTGGGTGCTCTTTGCTCGTGTATTGATTGATGAGTGCGGTGCCGTGGACTTATAGGGACGATCTGAGGGACCCACCCAGAGAGAGAAGACAGGGTCCCCCTTCCTGCCTTCCAGCTCTACCCTAAAGGCTCAACCACGAGCCTATAAACCAGGACTTCCCAGATCCATCTTCACTCAGAACTCCCAGTTACGACCAGTTCTCCAGTCTGAAGAGGGTTTGGGGAACAAGACCACAACAAGCTTCGTACCACAACACAACACAACACAACACAACACAACACATCACATCAACAGGCATGTGTAACCTCTTAAGGCTCACTTTAAGACTCGCTGACATGTGTTGTGCCGGAGGGGGTTCAGGGCCTTTGCGGGGTTGGTATGGGGGTATATAAACGCGAGGCTGTCCCGTAAAGATCCCACTAAATGGTGATTAGCAAAGAGGCTCGATAGACAGGAAATTATGAATGGTAAGCTGAAGTGGCATTGGGGGAGGAGGGTCTCATGCGTGTGACAGAAGTGTTAGTGTGTGGTGACAGTGTTTGAAGAGAAAGCAATAAAATAAATGGTTTAAATGTTTAAAGAAATCATGTAGCATGACTGTGGTTAGACACATTTCTTTTCTCCATATGTTTCTTTCATAAAAGAGGTGAACTTTTTGTTGCAATTACTTATGCGTTTCATTTGTGGTGCTGCCAAACTGATGGCATGGGAATGAACGTCAGCAGCACCTGAAGCTCGCTTTGACATGTGGATTGAAATGCCACACTGCTGGCACATCACAAGAGTGTGTAATGGAACAACATATAGAAATAATTTGTACATTTTGAGTAATCATAACTTTTCTACATTTATTTTTGGCAAAGATGAACTCACGTCTTTAATAAAATGGTGCTGTGCGTCTCCCTTTCCACCTAATATTTCAAGACCAGAATAGATTCTGGACTCACTCTACACCTGAAGAGGAAGAGTCTGCCCCTAATCTAATCAGTTCAAATGGAGGAGAGGAAATCCCTTTATCAGCAGTTCCCGAAGTTCTGTCCCCTCAGGGTCGCGACCCAGACATACAGAGACGCTTCTCATTACTGCCTCTGAGTTCAGTCCAAGACAGTGTCACCCAGCTGTCCGCTCCCTATCGCTCACCCTATAACACCCCTCACAGCGATCCTGGCATTCAGCCGTAGAGAGCTCAAAGAATGTTGAGTGTTTCACAGTGTTCCTGGGTGCCTGCTGATGTTGTTAGTGAAGGATTCATCTGGTGTAGCATGTGGTTAGCTGTAATGAATTGTTGGCTTTCTCACCTTGTTCAGAATCTCCTGTAAACTCTCCCACTGCCACAGAGTAACCTAAAGAGAAATCAGTCGCACATGATGAAATACAGTACGGGTGAAATTAACTCTGTAAACTGTGTGTGTGATGTAATGCATGATTGCTATTTAGATCAAAACGGTTGTCAGTGTGTGTGTTTGTTTTGTAAATGCATGTTACCGAGGTAGCTGTCGTCGTGTGTGTCTTCAGCAGCTCGAGTGTGTTTCTCTCCTGGAACCCGTCTCAGCACTGCCTTTAAAGAATAGCCGTTCAGTATCTCAGCTATCCCCGCTGTCATTACCTGACCTGCACAAACACACCACACACAGATAAATACATAGAGAAAACAAACACTCAGGGTGAGATTGGGGTGAGGGGAAAATAATGGGTGAGGGTCACATCTGTTCATGGCCAGTGGTTTCAGCTAAGACCCGATGAAGGGAGCACCGCTGCCCTCTGCTACAGAAACCTGCTGGAGCTGGCCTGCCTGCTCCACAGGAAACATGCACAAAGTCCCCCCCGAGGAAAGCTAAAACACATCGTTGGCAGGGGAATAGCTGGAAAAATACACCTATGTTCCTTTAAAAAAAGAAAAAAAAGAAACGCCTGTCCTCTTCGCAGCGAGGATTCTGAATTATAGATGAGCACGCACAAACAACAACCTTCCTCGACTGTTGAACAAGAGGTCAAACAAACAAATGATTTTTATCTACAGCCGCGCTCAACCTTCCATAAATCCTCCTTAATGTGCGTGTGCGTATGCACTGACAGGGAGGAAAATGTGCCCTCTTAACCCCCGCACCCCCCTCCTCTTCTTCCCTCTCACACTGCACTGCGAGTTCATCTCCCAGAATACCATATCACTATATCAACTCATTATTAAACCTCTATCTGATTAATGAGACACCGTGTTACAAACTGTTAACACAGATGTTTAAGTCATTGCAGCTCATTTGAAGTGTCCTTTCCATCCAGAGATAACAAGATTGTATATAGAAGAGTTGAGGTTTTTTTATGATGACTTGTGCTGAAGGCTGAAGATAATCGTTGTATATTAGAGCCCATAAACTCCGGGCTGAGTGCTTTTATAAACATTCGGAGGAAGTGTTTTAACTGGAGGCAGCCAGCCTTGCCACGCTGAGGGCACAGAGAGGGAGCAGTCCATTAGGCTGTCTGTAATGCTGGAGCATTTATTATTTAACTATATGTAATAACAGAAACAATGCCAAACAGCCCAAAATCATATCAAAAATAATTGTGCAGCAGTTTTGAAATATCCATCACTGAGACACTTTCCTCTTTTTGTCATTCTCTCTTTTTTCTGACCTCTTTGGTCAAGATGTAGCGTACTATCTTTTTAAACAAATGAAGTGCTGAGAAGTGACAGATGAGGGGGGGGGGGAGGCACTTACAAAGAAAGGAAAGAGAAATTAGTTTGTGCAACTGATCAGTCACTGTCTCCTTGTTCCTTACAAACATCTGCAGAACCCTAAATTTAGATAACACACTCCCAAACACCTGGAGTTGGGGGAGTAGTGCTACACTTCAACGACTGAACTCTGACACAATCTAGCTGTATCTAAGACGCTTCATCCCTCTGCTTCGACCATCTCTGCGTATCCAGCGTTCTACTTTTTCTCTGTGTCTGACTTTACCCCCTCACTTCTCATCTTTCTCTCCCCCCGCTGAAACTCGTTTCTGTCATCTCCTTAACAATCCTCTATCGCTCCCGCTGTCCACCCTGCTCTCTTTCTCTATCAGTCTTTAAATTCTCCCCACCTTTCCTCTGTTCTTCTCAACCCTATAGCCTCTTCCTCTCCTTTAAGGTTGTCCAAACCTCTCTGTGCTTTATCACGGGGCAGAGGGACAGTTCCTCCACACTCCACTACCACCCGATCGGCTCATTACAGAGCCCAAACACCCATTTCCTGTTACACTGTGACAGACAGTGTGACATGAACTAAAGGAGCGAGGGAGGGAAAAAGTGAAGGGAAGCGGTAAAGAAAAAGAGACACATTTCTTTCCACCTTCTTCTACATAAGACTCCTGTAATGAAATTGTAGATTTGGCAAGTGTGTCCGCGTGCATGCGTGTGTATGTGGGCTGCTCTGACTGTTAAACTCATCTCCATTCTTTTCTCTTATGGGAACACCTTCCCATCTATGATATCATTGGGAAAGAGAGAACAAATAGGCGTACACACTATGTCTGCAGTTACCTTGCCAGTAGAAGCTTCCAGGTCCTCCTACCACCAGCATTCCTTCCTGGAATACAATTAGTTAGGGTTAGTCATGTGACATATGTTTGTGTTTGTTTTTTTAGACTTGAGGGGGACATAACGTGTGTAGCTGTGTGTGCGTGAACATTATGATTACTGCTATCATGTCTGTTTAATCCTGTGGAGAATGACAGCTTCCTGTACAAGAGGCTAGAGTTGGACCATGAGACAGAGGCCAACGTTCACACTGACTATAGAGTTAAAGAATGTGTGTGTGTGTGTGTGTGTGTGTGTGTGTGTGTGTGTGTGTGTGTGTGTGTGTGTGTGTGTGTGTTTGGTCTATTGTGTTCAGAGGCGATGGGTCACATCAGGAGTAGAGGCTCCTTAAGGGACAAATGTGCTCTCATCTTCCAAGTGTCCATAAATCTCAGAAGGGAGTCTCGTGTTTGAAGAAACCCCTCTGCGTGCACTCTGACAGGGGACACGATGTGTGCAGGGGGTTGCCATGGTGAGAGTGTACGATTGTTGCTGCAATCTGTACCTTAGTGAAATCCACACTGAAGCCAGCCTGGCAGAACCCCTGTCCCTCTGGGTCTGGATCATCTGAAACCACACAAACATCTTAATTGTTAAAAAGATAACATTTCTGGAACTCAACTAACTAGAAAGAAAACATTACTTCTATCACATAAAACGATTTTACAAACCCTTTTATATACTGAGGTGTATTTCTGTACCGTATCAAACTGTGCATGAATACACAAAACATATGTGCACATAATAAATTGTTTTCCATTTCAGAGGCACCCTGAGGTGAAGCTTAATGATGCGCAACGACACACGTGCACATGTAAACAAAGTTTGAGTTATTGTAATAGTCTGAGTGGTTGGAGATTGTTAAGGTTAAGATGACGCAAAAAATCTTGGACACATAATAAAGAAATACTTCATCTGACACGTTATTCCCCCCTTGAGAACAATTGATGTCATTATTCTACTCTTGATTAGTCAGAGACTGGATTTTCAGAGACAAAGTTTGTTTCATAAACAAAACAATAAAATCTTTAACAACCTTCAATTACTAAAGGGAGTGTAAGTATGAATCTGTGCGAGTGCATGAGTGTGAACGGTAAGGGTTGTTGTTTATGCAGACGGGTGATGGAGTGGATGATAAGGGCTTTGTTTGATCTGCTGTTTACGATGTGCCACCTGATAGCCTCCATTTCTGCTTATCATACTCATACTGCTGGTGCCTCTTATCGCTGTAAAGGCTGAGAGGGGTCGCAGGAAGTAGGAGAAAAAGATAAAAACTGGAGAAGAAGAAGAAGAAGAAGAAGAAGAAGAAGAAGGAGGGGGCTAGGAAAATCCCATGAAACCCATTTACAGAACTCATAACAGAAAGAAGAGGACCAGAGAGAGAAAGCCAAGCCAACAAATGAACCAGTCTGATAGCATTACACAAATACACATTTCCTTTTCCTATTTGGACGGACCTTTGAGATTTCAGCCGCCACCACATACAAGCATTTATTTTCGTGAAAAACCTCTTAAAAACAAGCTATTAACAGTTTTCATTGGCAGTATTTTTTCAGTAGAAAGTACTTTCAATGACAATCATTCACAGTGAAGTCAGTGGATTATCTTAACCAACAGGCACACTGTTACAGACACACTGTAATTATTTAAATATATATTGCAATGCCACAAACAAATCACATTCACCTCAATTGTAGTGGAGTGGAGGCAGGAATCCAGGACAAATGCAGCCTAAACTATCTGCATGGCTAGATACTACCAGAGGTAAGTGAAAAAAAGACCCTTTAAACTTGAGGCCTAGATGTGAAGTTTTATAGGCTGACATAGAAATTAGTTGCACTGTATTTAAACTTCATGCCATATTATGACACTACTACACTGAAGGAAGATACGGTGTATTAGGACATCTTCTGTTAAAGCCATGTCCTAAAATTCTGAATGTTATGGTTCATTTGTGCTCATAGTGACAGCAGAGAGAGAGAGAAAGAGAAAAAAACAAAGAAAGGGAGAATGGAAAGCAGTTAAAGGGCGATGGAGTCAGTTGGAGACGACTGCGGAGTGACTCACTGGTCCTGCAGGGTGAGTACTCTGCGTAGGCGCTGAAGTTCTGGACGGCCACATAGCAGGTCCCCACGGGGTCCTTCTCCCCACTCAGCTTCACAGTCCGCCAGTGGTAGAGAGGAGCACATGCCTGCACATCAAATAACGCTCCGTTTTAAGTTTTCAAGCACAGATGATGATACAAGTGTCTGGTATTAATTGACATCATCTCCACTCACCACCACTTTTCCTTTGTGAGTCCTGACCGATGCTCCAAACCACTGGTGCGACTTAAACTCCAGAGGCTCTCTGGTGCCGTTTACCTTTATCATTCTGTTATCTGGAGAGAGACGGAGGGGAAGTGGAAAAGACATAAAAAAGAGAATAAAAGGGACATTTCATAATGACGCCAGTAAAAGCTTCTATTGACTGAGGTAATGTGGATCCAGGCCTGTAGCTCTGCCCGTGTGAGTGGAAAGCATTTGTCCTTGATAAGCAAGAACAAACAGCAACAGTCTTAAACAGGCCTATAACAAACATCAAAACACCATTTGCCCCACAGAAACAGACATTTGTCAGGATGTTGGAGGCTTTTCTTTTTTTTTTTTCAGTCAAAGCTTTTCCTATAAAATGTAACAACACTTAAGACTCTAACGGAGCCTACACACACACACACACACACACACACACACACACACACACACACACACACACACACACACACACACACACACACACACACACACACACACACACACACATATACTCTGACACACACACAAGCATTTCCCAGCCGCTTCTCAATAAAGTGTCAGATTTGTGAGTGCATGTGTGTCTTTGCTCTGTTGTAGATATTTTCCAGCGTTATTAAAGAGCAGCTGAGTCTCTTTAGAGCCGTACAGACCCCTCCACATTAAACACCTTCCTTTAGCACACTTAAATAGGCACACACACATACAGGCAGACAATAAATGATAAACGGCAGGTGTACAGTAGAGGTTTGAAAAAGGTTTATGGGTTCTAAATCTATTTCTGAATGTGTTTCTTGCCACCATAATCATTTACAGAATGTATAGTAGATCCTATCTACTTCCAAAGTGTGTAGTTTGCATGATTTTATATGATATAATAAAAGATATTCAGAAAAATCAAGTCCATATTGGATACAAAAAGCACATAATATTTATCATATCATAGACCTAAAGGACACACACACACACACACACACACACACACACACACACACACACACACACACACACACACACGAGGCTGATGTATGGGTAATAACCAGTACAGTGCATATAGATGTTCACCACTCACCAATATCTTTTTAACAGTGACCATATGTGTCTCCTAGTCTGGTTTATACCTGTAATAAAAAGTCTGCTGTAACTCTAGAAATAACCACCGTGGCCACTGTCATCAATCACCTACCCAGTCCAGTGAATAGATACACACATGCACATGACTACGCACACATTTGTTTCCTGTGTTTATTCTTAAATCCCCCAAACCTAAAATCTTCCCCCAAACACTTCACACTAAAACTAAACCTTTTGGGGAAAAGAACAACACATAATTAACTTTAGGGAGAGCCAAGAAAATAGTTTACCCTCGTCTGTATGGAGCCTTGCTTTAGTTCAGACAGAACAAGTCCTGCTTGCATCAGCTGATCGGCTATCAGCTGTTTCATTCATGCTTCAGCAGCTAATTGATACATCAGCTGATCTGCATATTCATACATGTGCACATGGCGTTGCATGTAACATGCCAGTCCTCTGGTAATATCCTCATGCCAGTAGCTCTGCTGCAGCTCCAGCCAAAGCCAAAAGTCTGATACTGTTAACTCTGCTTCAATCCAGTGTTCATGTATGTTTACAACTTTCTTTAAATGCTGTTGACATAATACTTGTTGCAGCTTGGATTATATGAGAAAAGCTTCCATCAAAGTTAACTGTGCAACAAAAAGTCAGTTTCTTCTCCATCTCTCTTTTTGTGGTCCTCACAAAGATTATAGAAGTTCATCTCCAAAAGAGACAGAAAAACTAAGAGACAGAGAGAGGGATAGACTGATGGAGAGAGAGAGAGAGAGAGAGAGAGAGAGAGAGAGAGACAGACAGAGACAGAGAGAGAGAGAGAGAGAGAGAGAGAGAGAGAGAGAGAGAGAGAGAGAGAGAGAGAGAGAGAGAGAGAGAGAAGGGGTGGGGAGAGGAGACAGGGATACATTTTCGAGATCTAATAAAAAGCAGACCTCACCCAATCCCCCTTTTCCTCCGAAGGGGAACTAAATTCCCATGTGCATACAGTTTACCCTCACCCCCCCTCTCGCTTTCTCACTTGGTCTCTCTCTCTACCACTTGCACACACACTTACTACTCAGATGGAAAAGCGTGCATCAGAGACATTAGTCGCACAAACACAGGCTGACAGTTAAACTTGATGATAATATATTAAAAACCATAATCTACATCATGTAGGCTTGTACCAGAAAACCACCAGCCACCTTGTTTTGTTGATGAGACCCATATGTCGTATCTCTCTCTTTTTCACGCAACAGCACATGTGCCAACTCATATCCACACATACCAGACACAGAGGTTACAAACTCCAGTGGTTCCAAATGGGGTAACATCTGGGGCCACCTATGGCTTTAAAAGGATTCACTTGGTACTCAGAAAAATGAACACTCGTTAAATTTCATTTCTATTATTCGCTAAAAAAAAGTCAAAGGTATTCCTTTCCATGCCCTACAACACACATCCTGTACAAGAGGAGTCTTTGGAACATGATTATATCCAGAGGGGCCCCCAGGAGGTCTGTCATGAATTTATTTATATCCATGACATGAAACAATGTATAAAGCTTTCAGGTTACTCACTGGAACCATCAAAAGGTATCTGTCTGCAGCTGTCGGGGTGTCCAGGCCAGGGGCAGTAGTAGACGGCCCCAGCCTCCACAATACCGGGCTGAGAGGTATTCGCCTTGGGAGCCCCAACCAACACGCTGAACCTGGTGGGAAAAAGAAAAACCAAGGTACATGGAAGACATGCAGGAAAGTGTACAATACATTATGCAAACTTGTTCACAAAATGCACAATTTATCATTCTTTTCTGTTTCATAATTCTGTTTTGCTCTGAGCAGCAGACATCTGAATCATTGCTCCTTCTGTCACAGTAAAGTATTAACGGCTGCAGAATTGATAAAGCATCATTTATTTTAAATGAAGTTATATTTTTTCACCTCACATCATTTGGATTCTATTCTTTTTGAGTCTAAAGCAATCTTGGCAGATGAAACTATATGTACAGGTACAGTTTAACTCCTGCAGGATCCTGATGGGTCTGAACTTCAGTCGTGATGTTGCCACTCACGTGTTGCTGTCGGAGGTAGCTTGATAGAAGTCCAAAGAATAGCCGAAATAACTTCCATCGGGTCCCTTGTAAACTGTAGGATGCTCTGCGTAAAGGTTAAAACTCCAAACTCCATTTAACACCGACCATAGCACCAACAGCACCCCCGAGAATAAACATCCCAGCGGAGGAAACACTGTGCCAGACACGCTCCATCCTCAAAGAACAGCCAGAAGCGCACTATTCCCCAAAAATGAGAGGGAACTGGGAAAAAGAGAGAAGAGAGAGAGAGAGAGAGTTTCCTCCGTGCAGGTGAGGTTTGTCCCGCCAACTTGCTGTCACTGGATCACTGCGCTCCCCAAACAATGCCTTCCGACACCCTGAAACCACCAGGTCTGTGCAAAGTCTCAACTACGGCATTACACACAACCGCGCACCCGCCCTCTGCATAAAACTTTACCCCCCTACACACACACACATCACAAGGCACAGACTACATCTGAGCGCGTAATGGGACGGGCGCGTCACCGCTCCTTTTATGGCACAGACTAATTCTCTGCGGGGAATTGGGAGTTTCACGCAGAAACAATAAATAATATTAAGTGAGATTTACAGCCACTCTGTCAAATTAGAACAGAAATATACGAAGTCAGCACGCAAATATTTCTAGCTCGTACACCACTTTGTTCGGCTATACCAGTTAAAACAGGGATGCATTTCTTTCCGTTGAGAATAATCTCTTGTATTTATGTCAGTAAGCCTAATTATTATGTTGATTTACAGCAGAAATACCTTGAGCTTTGAAAGTTTATGCAGTTTTGGCCCACTCGCCAGGCGATATTCCCACTAAACCTTCCAAAGTAATAAAATTCTCTCTCGCTGAAAATAACATCCTGCAATGAAAAACATTTTAAAGAGGTGACTGGCAAGACCAGCCTGTTTTTGTTTTTTTGTAGCATATTCAGCTCAGGACACTTCTGAAAATGTTTCTTATCAAAAACTCTGTGCGTGTGCAGGGGGGGGGGGGGGGAAGAGAGAGAGAGAGACATTAATGTTTCAGCCACTTATAGGCAAACCACCAAACAGCATGGGGAGTTTGTTTTAATTAAACTAAGCTTTACGGGCACATAATATTAATGTAGAATTAAACTCCACCGCCAGCCTTACCGTGTAGTAAAACTGCAGTGGAGCAGCACCAGTCAGTGGAGTGTGTTTTCTGTCAGGAGAGTTGATAAGAACCAGGTGAGGTGAGGTAAAGAGCGAATGAGAAGAACCCAAACCTTGACCTGCTGGATGGAGAAGTATCTCACCTCCATGCACTCGATGTGCCCTGCTCTCCTCTTTCAATACATTTCAATCCATCCAATAATCCCTTCCTTTATAGTTTCATTAAATGTGTGCAAACGTGGTTGTCACATCTCCCTGATCCTTTTGCAACAGGGAGATGTATGTGTGTGTGTGTGTGTGTGTGTGAGAGAGAAGAGGAGGGGAGGTCTGTTCTTTCTCATCTGTTTCTATGCAAATATAAAGAGAGGGGGGAAAAAAACATCAGCACACAAGAAAGAAAAAAAGATGGTGACGATGATTGAGTGAGGAGGCAGCAGACATATTCTTCTTTTGCCCCACTTGGTTTCAGTGTGGTGGAGTTCGGGTGCCAGGTAACTAGCATTTTAATGCAGCTCAGTTTCAATGTGTGCATACTTTCATCTGTAATCAGCTTCTCCACCGTCTTACATCCAATACAATTATCACTGATATCCCATTTCCAGGAATACACACATTAACTCACACACTGTTTAGGTTAAGTCCCGTCGGTCTGCCAATGTGCCCCGATCACAGATTTACTGCAGGTCATTCTGGATTGATCAGCACTGGTAGTGCTTTATATTCTACACACTGAGCCCACTCTCTTTACAAACTCTTAATGAGACTGTAAGGCAGACTGTAGGCAGATTAAGCCCACATCCTTTCTGCATTAGACAAATCCATTAGACACACACCCAGCCAATATTACAACACTCCTGTGCACAGATGCCTGGTGCCAGGATATCTGCAGATGCACAAACACAAATGCATAAACATTGAGTAAAGAACTCTTGAGCCAAAACTAAGTACTTAAATGGTATAAAGTGCTATTGCTCAAAAACGTTGCGCTTGTCTTGAGTGGTGACCTAATGACACACAGAATGGTTGTAACATGCCAGCTAGGATTTGTATTTCTTAGGATTACTTTCTGTTTACAGAGAGGTACTTAAAAGAATACTTCACCCCCAATATGATCATCTGTATAACGGTTACTCACACTGTGTTACCTTGAATTTGAAAGAAAACTTTAATTTTCTCACATGCCTCCACGGTGAACGAAGAAACAAAAAAACGGAGCAATGTCGTGACGAATTGAAGTAAACGGGGGCCGTGTTTAACAACAGCAAAATTCTCTCCTCACAAACTCTCACACAACTTGTGCAGTACAATCCAAGTCTCCTTTCTCCAGTCGTATGTTCACTACTTCCCAAACGCATGCATATTCACTTAAACTATTTAAAACGGATCTTCCTAAACAGCCTCACGCTTACGATTCAGAAGAGTATTAAACAGTAACGTTTTAGCGTTAGAGTTTGTAAACGGATTTAGTTTTGCTGTTGTTAAATGCAGCCCCCATTTACTCATCAACACCTTTCTACGTTTTTTGGTTTCTTTGTGCACCATGGAGGCATGCAAGAAAAACTCTTTCCTTCAAGAATCCAAGGAAACGGGGGGGGGGGGTGAGTAATTGATACACAAAAGTTGTCATTTTTAGGGTGATGTATTCCTTTAAGTCACCATCAGCTTCTTGGAGATTTAGTGAATTACTGATTTAGAGTCTCTGGGGAGAACAAAACATAAATTAGTTTGTGATTTAGCGTTGAGGGGGATCCAGACAGACCCTGGACATCCTAAAGCCTGAGCTTGTCCGATGTCAGGATCAGGATATTCATGAGGAAAAGACACAGCGAGGAGGACATCTAGGATTTTAAAGCTACTGAATCACAAAGCATTTGAACAAAAAAAAAAAGAGTTTATTCCAGAACCTTTGAGTGTGATAATAAATACATGAACACTTGGCCAACACCCTAGTGTGGTGCACAAACACACACATACACAGAGCACCTAAACCAGCTTCATCTTGATGAAAACACTGAAGAAATCTCCACTTCTCTGCGTCTGGGTTGGTCCCTTTACGCTGTAAACGCTTATCAGTGAGTGTGAGGGTGTGAGGGTGTGTGAGTGTGTGTGTGTGTGTGTTTACGTGTTCTCATATGTGGAAGGCTTTGGTAGGTTTTCCCTCGAACAGTCCTATAGCTGGATTAACAGTAGTGTTTCACAGTCGACTGGCTGTACATGGGGTTCAGCATGACACACTTGAGTAGTTGAACCAAACCAGTTTACTCTCTAAACAGTTTCTAGCCGTCGGCGCAGAGCTTTTTTTTCTTTTCTTTTAAATAGTTGTATCATCAACATCCTGCGTGTCAATTACAAGCCATGGTGAACAGACAATAGCAGAAACTGTAAAGGTGAGTGAGGATGGCAGAATGGATCTCAGGCATGTGTGTTTAGTCCACCAACGTTTTCCGTCTCAGTCTGTTGTGTGCATTTGTGTTTTTCTCATTCTCGGTCGTCTGTGTTGTATATCTGTGTATGTGTGTCAGTCCCGCTGACCTTTCAAGGTCAGGGTGCAGAGGGGAAGCCGGAGAGGGGCGTGTGTTTGTGTGTGGAGCAGTAGTGGTCCATCCACATACACAGACTGTGTCGGTGCTAGTTCAGTGACGGGGAGCGGTCGGTGGACCACAGCAGCTCGATGTAGGACCACCTGGTCTGTAGGCAGCGCTTGACTGGGGTGTCGTCTGTCCGAACCATGGGGTCCTCAAAACCCAGCACCAAAGCCGTCCCTTCCACATACTCCACCTGAGAACACACACACAGTGGTCAATACACAGTTAACGAAGAGTTAACTAAACACATAAATGTAAACAGTTTCTGCCATTTTTGACGGGTTTCAACTCTATCAAACTCTTGTGGGGGGGGGGGGTGTCAGGGGTCAGGGGTCACACACACACACACACACACACACACACACACACACACACACACACACCAGCTGCAGGCGACTGCAGTCAGCAGGTCTGTTATTCCCATCTGGAGCTATGGGAATGGAATTGCCATCACAACCTTATAGGCGCCGTGCTGCCATGTGCACGTGTGTGTAGGCGTGTGCTTTTGTGTGGGCACACATGTGGTGCCATTCTTCCATTTTCAGGTAGCGGTATGGAAAAAGTCTACTTTACAGACTAGACAAAGTTGACAGATGAAGAAAGTGATATTCCTGAGTAACCAGGATTTTTGCACAGCCACCAACGACATCCGCTGACAATCATCCATCAAACTAAGCCTGCTTAATAGACCTGCGTTTGAACATTTATCACAGCGAGGCCGCTGACAGTGGCCTCCGCGTTGAAATGACTTGGAGAAATAGGAGTCTAAGCCAGGGTTTTTGGATGGATGGACGCGCTATTAGGCTTGTAATAGCTACTGTTTTTTTTGGAGTGGCTGGCCGCCTCCAACTGTGTGTGTGTGTGTGTGCGTGTATGAATGATGACAGGAAAAGAAGAGCAGTAATAGGCAGAGAGTCAGTTGCGATGAAAAACCTGAACATGAAATAGTATCTTACCCTCTCGTTGTGGTTGGACTGTTTAAGTCCATTGTAGTGGTAGATGGGAAACGAGTCTGGGATTCCTGAATCCTGAAACACAGGCGGTGAGCGGAGTGAAAAACATGCAATGTTGTTAGAGAGTCTCAGGGCAAACGGTTTCACAGAGATGGAGGTAAAGAGCCACAGAGGCAGAACTGAAAAGTAAAACCCGACACATATCTGCCTGAAACCAAAGCTTAATGTTAAATCCCACATGTTCAATTTAAACCCGTCTGTGTGTATTTTTGCACTGAAGCAAAGCCCCAACTCCAATTACCAGAAAACATCCAACACTACAAAAACGTCCGAACGATGACATTGAGCCAAAACACTTCTAGTGACTTTGGCTTAAAAAGGTGCAGAATGCTAACAGGGCGTATGTCTGAGAGCGTGTCCAGCTTCTCCTGTTTATATTCCTATATATGAAACCCTAACCCTCACCCCAATCCCACGTGTGTCTGAGTGTGTGTGTGTCCAGTTGGCTAATGGTAGTATAATTTCTTTGCGGCTCGGGGGCCGTTCCTCTGGCGAGTCCCTAAAGCCCTGATCACTTTAACACAGTTCCCCTCTACATCTCCCTCTCTTGTCTTGCTTGCTTTCTCTGCCTCACAAAAGGCGTCTCACAGCTCATTCTAAGCTTCTTCAGCACGTAACGTCATATGATGGTGAACACACACACGCATAACATTTCACATGAGACACCACAGGAATGTTTTGGGCATAAAAAAACCCTTTGATTTCCTATAACAGCACTCCACATATGCTTGGGAAAAAGACATTAGTGTCACCCATATGTGTGTGTGTGTGTGTATACGACTCTTTGTCCATGTGTTTTACTGTGATATGGATTGTATGACTGGTGGAAGGTATTTGTTATACTCTGTGTGTGTGTGTGTGTGTGTGTGTGTGTGTGTGTGTGTGTGTGTGTGTGTGTGTGTGTGTGTGTGTGTGTGTGTGTGTGTGTGTGTGTGTGTGTGTGTGTGTGTGTGTGTGTGTGTGTGTGCGCGTGTGTCCATCTCT
Organism: Cottoperca gobio; assembly: GCF_900634415.1. Classification (NCBI taxonomy): domain Eukaryota; kingdom Metazoa; phylum Chordata; class Actinopteri; order Perciformes; family Bovichtidae; genus Cottoperca; species Cottoperca gobio. The sequence goes on along the minus strand of NC_041370.1, from coordinate 11,963,177 downwards.
GCACACAAGCAGATACCTGATCAGGGAAAAACTCCAACAGGAACGGGCCCAGAAGAATTATGCCCAAACTCTCTGGATCCAGTTTACTCTTCACCAGACTGACACTGAGAAGGTAAAGAGATAGAAACACAGATGGAAAGGAAAGTAAAGAAACAGATCAAGAAATCCAGAGAGAGAGGAAACATACAGGTCAAAAAAAGGTTTGGGGGTTGGAAGGAGCCATCAGATCAGTACAAAAAATGTCTGCAATGTTTTGTGTATCATAACCGAGTCCAATTCATGATCACCTCATCACTCAATGTGGACTTACGATGTGTGTTTTTGGTGCACGCATTTTTTCATGAATATCGTGGCACAACTAAATATACCTCTTTCCAGACATTCCTACGCGTTAGATCAGTGTTATTATTATTCCACAGTGATAAAACAAATCTGGTCAGATTGCCCTTTTAAGGCAGCGAGGAGAGAAGCGAGGTTTATACCAAAACACAGAGGGAAGGCAATGATGGTTTCTTCATCCATCAAATTTAACAAGTACATACAGAATACACAGTGACCCTGCTGATGTGTCATTGAGCAACACCATGATTCCCTAAAAGCATCCGCATCCTTCTGCTGCCTAAGAAGGAAAGTGAGAAAGAGAGAACGTCTCCTCAGGGTTCAATTACATATCTCGTTTTTAATAACAAGAGAGCGTGTGGTGACGGGGATCCAGAGAATCAATCGTTTGTTGTGGCTTTGCACGGTATCCCCCTGCGTTTAATGACTTCATTTAAAAAAATGGACTGGACATGAGATGATGGCGCATGCAAACGCCTGCTTTAAACATGTCACTGTAATTGGTTCCGTCAAATCTATCTTGCTGGGATGTAAAGCAGTCAGCGGACGTTTTTATGGACCATCATTGTAACTGTGCATTGTCTTCTTTCAGAAGAACATAAAGAATCTGTCAATAATTTCAACGTTACATGAAAATGTTATTAAGTGACCTTGGATATGGATTTGCTGCATAGAGAGTAAACAAAGTAATGACACCCATATATATGATGAGAATAAGGACACATCTTTGTATTCTTGTCACACTGAAGGTTTTTCATTAATTCATGTTTTTTTACACTACGACGCAGCTAATGTGACTATTTGGTTTTCAAATTAACATAGATATTATTTAATAGTTCACTAAAATGGTCTAAAACGGTTTGAAAACGCAGGAAAAAAACCCTCAGGGCATTATGTTTGTTTGTTAATCATACATTAAAGTTTAATTACATAGAATTCTTTTTATAATAAACAGTGTTAATCTCAAACACTACAAAGAAAATGATCAAACGACTATAAACTCTTGAGCGGTATCCTGAGAACAGTCAGTGTTCACAAAGGTTTCCCTCAAATGATAGCAGCTGATAGCCACTGGACACGGGATATGTAGGAATACTAAGTCGCAGGCAACTTGAAAACAGTTTGCACTCATCTTCCATGAGTGATGAAAGCCCTCAATGTAGTACTGCTGGATAATCCTATTAATCATCTTCCCCAAAGCACTTAAGATGCTACTTTTTTAACACAGTGGAATCCCTGCACTGGGACTCTCCCCCCCCCCCCCCCCAGTTTGCCTGTGTTGTGTTGTGATGTATCGCCCATCTGGGGGTCTGCAGAGCAAATCAGTGGTCCAGTTACTTGGCCAAGGCCCACGACTGCAGCGTTAGGGCTGACTGTTCCTCAGATGAGAACGTGCTTCTGTTTGAAGCGGCACTTTAAACCATTTCCTCCCTCTCACAATCTTTCTTCCTGCCGTTAATGATCTCCCTGTAAGCCTCCATTTCTGACTTTCTTTCTTTGGTTCTTTCTTTTTTCTCCAAGCTTTTATAGCGGTCTCTCTCTGGTAGTGAAACATGAGCACAAGGCTGCTGACCTGGCCTGGCCGTGACTTAGGAATTAGAACTTTAGAAGCTCTACAGGTGCCACACACACACACACACACACACACACACACACACACACACAAGCTGAAATACACACACAAAACATCAATCCTTGAATATGCAAGTACTTACTACTCGGGTTCTGAGACAAGGTCAAGGGCTTTCATCACGTCCTCCAGGAGAGATTCTGGGATGAAGCCATTATCTGGAGAGAGAAAGAAGAGAAAAAAACAAAAACTGATGCACTGGCTGACCCCGTACAGAACATAAAATACAGGCTTCAGGGGAAGCCTTCACCTACACATATGGCACAAGCACTATTTACATCACTGGCCCTGGGGAATGAAACTCATCAAACACAACTAAAAGAAAAATCAGACACGCACACGCACCTTGTCCTTTCTCTCTGACCTACATTCCATGGCCGTGATGATTGCTTTACCTGAGAGGGGAAGCTTTAAACACTAACATGTGTTTTTGTCTGAAAGAGTATACGTGTGTGTGTGCACTTATAGATTTGTCTCATTTAAACACCAGCATGTGAGCTTGTGTGGCCTGTTGTTTAGATACATTCATAAACCCCTAGTGTGCTGTGAAGATTAACTGACGAGCGCTCTGCTTGTCTGCTCCCAAGCAACTCAATCTCGCCTTTTCAATGCCAGATGTTATTCTCTCAGAGTGACAATTGACAGTCTGGCAACAAGCAAAGATAGACACACACACACACACACACACACACACACACAGAGGGACAATGACAAACCATATATTAAAGAACATCCTGAGACAGTGTGTATGTCTGGTGCTGTAGTGCGTGTGAATGTGTCTGGCGCCCCTTTTCCACAACACAGGGAGCTGTGCTGACTCTACATGTGACACAGACAGATTTATGGGCCCTTTACAAAGCACTCAACTGTGCTTCTGGCTACGGCATGTGTATATACACTGTGTTGTGTGAATATGCGTGTCACGCACAATGCATCCTCCTTGCATGTGTGTAGATTTATGTATGTGGATGCACCTACTGCAGCCCATGCACGTGTGTGGGTCTTTGCACATGCGTGTGAGTAAAGAGACCATATGGCTTGCAGAATGTCCTGGCAGATGATAGCGGACGTGAACATGAGAATGTGAAAAGCCGTTCTCTATCCGACAGGGAAAGAAAGATGAAGAACAATGGGGGGAGAAAGGTGACGGACAGTTAAGTTTACATATTGTTGTCGAAGTTGCCGAAGCAAGCAAGACACATCGCAACACACACACACACACACACAAGCATTTTCTTCCAACGAGCCTTATAATGAATATTGTTGTTTATGACGACAGAGAATAGCATTTGACAATAAACACACACACACACACACACACACACACACACACACACATATATATGAATGAAGGTATGCGTTACGACTGGGATTTTCTCTCTCTCGTCTCGACAGCAGAAGAAAAACATTTCACAACAGCTGTTAGGACTTAATGTTTCATTTCAATACTCTTTCTCGTCTCTATGTACTCATAAACAGACGCACACAAATATCCCACATTACAATCTTGAGGCCACGAATGAATGCTGCAGACCTCCGCCTTTTAGCTCAACTGACACGACCGTCTGCCATGTGTCTTTATTTTTGCTATTGTGTCTATCTCCGTTTCCTGTCACTTGCCTTTTACCCCGGTCACCTGGAAGTGACAAGAAAGGAGGTTTAGGAAAGCGAGGAGGAAAGGAGCGGGATGGTTGACTCAGCTGTAAGAGAGGAGCTGATCTCACCAACCTAAACAACAACAGTGGAGATGAGAGGAGAGAAACAGAGCCTCGTTCTGCCTGCAGAAGAAAAATAATGGAGACAAGAAACAAGAAAGAAGAGGCGAGGAGAGCACTGGAGGTTATGTATGCATCTGCTCGACCAGGAAGAAGGGAGGAGAAAGACAACAGGGCCAGGATATTGTCTGCTCAGTCTGGGTGTTAGAGTGAACGTCTGGAATAATTAAAGTACATCTGTAGGCCAGGAAGTTCATATAGCTGGTGTACTAATGAGTAAACAAAGTGAAATGGCCTATAACAATTTCCATGATGCAAACACTTGTTGTTCATTACCTTCAGGATCGAATGAATGGAAGACCCTCCGTGCTTGTTCTGATGGAGACTCTGGACCTACCAGGGACATCTCCTATAAAAAAGGAAGGAGAAACAGAAAGATGGGGGGAAATACATGAGAAGAAAGGGGGCGCAGATAGAGAAGAGCAAAATTGTACATCGCAACATAAAGAGATTTGACCTAAAAGTGACCAAACTGAGATTTGTGACTAAAGTGAGGAGACGGGGAAGGTTGTGGTTACAAAGTGACCTGAGGGATAGAGCAGGGAGGAGAGGAAGAATTAGACAACATGGTGGAAGAATGCGGCTTCATCAGTGCTGAAACTTTAGAACAACTACATCTGCTCACGACTAACACGCTTTGATTGTTCTCGTCAGGGTTTAGCAGCACTAATGTACAATCAACATACAGCACCACCCATTACAGCAGTGTCTGATGCACTGCTAATGTGCATTGTACATGCATGTGTGACTACGTGTAATCTAAAAAAAAGGGGCAGCCAACCGGAATCCATCGGGTTATTAACTGATCTGCTGATACAGTTAGACGGCTTGTTTTTACTCCAAACACACAATCAGGAAATCGAGCCTTACATATACAACCCGTGATTTATGACAAGCTCTACAGTGTTTGTTTGTTTGTTGGTGAAGTTTAGAAAGAGCAGTGTTGGCAGGGAGATCAGAAGTGTGTGTGTGTGTGTGTGTGTGTGTGTGTGTGTGCGTGTGTAGTAGGGGGATGCCCCTTTAGACTGGCCTACAATGTAGATGCTGATTAAATGAACACTTCCTTGTTCTCTCGACACTAAGGAGCTCAGCATGCTTCAAACTAAATGCTCAGCATAAGAAATCCCCTCAGCTCACATTTATCTAACATCTGCATTTGACATTTTTTTGTCATTTCTGAAACAGAGAACCTGACAAACATCACCTCTTCCTCTTTCATACAACTACTTCTGTCACTTTGTGACAAGTGTGCAACTGAGCGCAACAACATGAATGCCACAGAGGAGAAACTGTCCAAAAGTGTGCATGTGTCGTCCCCATTTGTAAGATTCATTGCATCAAAAACTTTCAAGCGTTACAAAAGACACAAATCTCTTGGAGAGGGTTGAGGGAAGCAGTGTGACACAGTCAGAAAGAGTGTATTTTGAGTGCGGCCATTCAGAACATGTAGAAACATGTAGTTGGACGACACATTGAGCTACCAAGTTTGTTTTGAGCAGACTGAACCTTAAACACTTTAAACCCAGAGACAGATCTCATGCCCTCTCTTATCTCATATTTGTTTAGCATTATCTAATATCTTTAAACTTACTGCCAGATCTAGTCAAGCACTTACAGTAAATAACCATCAGTTTCTGATAACAACATTGCCAGCAGACAATGATAAGGAGTGCAAGGGTGTTATAGTTCCTTGGAAATATATTGCGTTAAGAAGCTCAGAGGAGATAGAAGAGCTGTTTCTCCAAGAGAGGATGAAATGAGATACTTCTCAAAAAGATGAGCTGTCTCTCACACACTCTCACACACACACACACACACACACACACACACACACACACACACAGTGTGTAGGCGAGAGTCTGAAGGTTCTCACTGTTCTTCCTTATGAGTAAGGGGGGGTGGTATTTATGACAACGAAGCGCTGGACAAACACACAATGTTTTTGGAGAGCAAATGAACCCTGCTCATCTCCTTTAACTGGCCTTTATTAAAGCTTGAGTCTCAGATCCATGCAGGCTGCTAAGGTTTCATGAGCTACTTATTACCGTACTCAGGGTTTACTCAGGGAAAGATGGGGAGAGAGAGAGGAGAGAGAGGGAGGAGAGAGAGAGGGGAGAGGGAGGAGAGAGAGAGAGAGGGGAGAGGAAAGAGAGAGAGAGGAGAGAGAGAGAGGGAGAGAGATGAGAGAGGGAGGAGAGAGGAGAGAGGGGAGAGAGAGAGAGAGAGGAGAGAGGGAGGAGAGAGGAGAGAGGGGAGAGAGAGAGAGATAGAGAGAGATGAGAGAGGGAGAGAGATGGAGAGAGGTAGAGAGGTGGATAGATTGAGGGGATATAGATAGATGAGATATAGAGTTGGAGAGAGGGAGAGAGAGAGAGGAGAGAGGTAGAGGGGTTTGGGGGGACACATTGAGAAGAGATGACTTCCAGCTGCCGGCTCTTCAGATGCAAAGAAAAACAGGCACAGGCCGGCGAACACGCGCTCACACACGGTTCTGTCACACAGAGTATAGCAGGGTCCTGGCGTGTTAACATTACAGGCTCCATAAATCTGACGGTAGATTTGTCATTAGCTAGATACGTCCGTGTTTCACTTACAGGGGTGGACAAGGGTCATTTTTGTGTCTCGGGAGGAATAAAATGCAAAAGAAATAGTTCCTTAGCGGTCGACTGCAGTCTAACGACGACCGTACTAAATGTAGGATAACAGTGAAGTATGCGTCTTGAAAGATGACCTGTTTGAATAAGAACTAAACGCATTACATTTATAAACAATACCTGAACTAAGAAAACATCTCTTCCCAAAGCGATGAGAAGCTCAAACGCTCTTAGGCTGCCACATACAATCCTGCTGCTGTTAGTCCAATGTGCCTTGTGAACCAAAGCTCGGTTAACACAGTTTATTATCTTTCAGAGTAGGACGGACGCAGTGTGTGTAAATCACCTGCTAATACCACAGTAACAAGATGTCAACACTTTACCGGAAGACAAACACTTGTAAGTGGTCATCTACAGGCAAAACAACACAAAACATACCATTATTGCTAACCTATGCACGCTAATATGAGGCTAACGAACACATAGAAAAGATAATGACTCATGTGAGCATACGATCACGCACATCCACACAGACACACATAATGGGAGCAGGAATTACGTAATTGTGTGTGTGAGATGACAGGTCTGCTTGGCTGTCTTTGATCTGCTTTTTTTTTTTTATTAGAGGCCTGAGGAAGATGCTGCTGCGTTGGAAAACATGTCATGGAGCTAACACACTCCACAGGGAAGGTGTGTTTTTTGTGTTTCAGCTTTTCTCTCTAACCCCCCCCCCTCTCGATTCCACTTGTGTTACGGAATGTGTGTGTGAGTGTGTCTGTGTAAGACAGAGAATATGCAATAATTAGGCCTGTCCCCCGCTGAGATTTGTTTGTTTATACTCCAATACAAGCCGGCATCCTCTTCTCTCAGTGTGCGCAAACAGTCATACTGATGCAGAGATGCAGTAACATGGCACACACACACACACACACACACACACACACACACACACACACACACACACACACACACACACACACACACACACACACACACACACACACACACACACACACACACACACACACACACACACACACACACACACACACACACACACACACAGGACCTGGCATCAGTGCAAGTGTGCCTTATGAAATCAAGGAGCGCATTCCAATCCCCGAAGTCCAACTTTGTTTTTGCACAAACTCTTGGACCCTCAACAGAGCAACAACAAGCTACCCTACGGAGAAACAAAGCAAGAACGTACTACACGAAGGACTTAAATACACAGAGTGATACAAAACAAGATTCCATTTATTGACATCCAACATGTCTTCTTTAAGAGCCGACAGTTTCAACTGACCCAAAAAAGGATTTTGGATTGTCGTTTTGCACGAGAGTCTTTTCAGTTCAGTCATGACTACTGGACACATCCAGTCTGTAGCGCAGGATTAAATCTGCACTGTACTGTATACACTGTGGGTGATCCTGCTTTTTTGATCATTAGACCAGATGTCCTGTATAACACCCTCCTTAATAAAAGAACCAATCTCGGGTCTGTAAACTCTTTACCATTTGCATCTTTTTGGGGAGGCGCTTCTGTCCATTGCCTATGCCTTCACCTATAACCATCTCTGCTGTGTGGAGACTGTGTGGCTCTCTTAGGTTGACAACTCATCCCCTGTAGGCCTTTCCCCCCCCCCCCTCCCCCCATGTTCTTTCTTTTGCCCAATTCTACCCCTTTTTACCTTCTGCGCTAAGTAGCTACTCCACTTTAGTATTTCCTCCCTTCCAACCCTTGACTTTTTCTTCCATTCTTCCTCCCCCCGCCCCCCTTTGTCCTTTATCTCCTCATGCAGGTAGGTACTTCAGGAAAGACAGGTAGGCATAGTACTTTACTAGAGTTACTTTTCTTTCCCTCCGGTCCAGCCAAAGAGCTATTGTGTGTGCTGAGAGGCTCTGAGTGGCCATAGAGTGCGTTTGAAGGATCAGTTTCAAGACAACAAAGCAGAGGTCTCGGACAGTGTCTCCTGCCTTGTTCCTAGCAGGCAGTGACAGACTCGCTACATGACAGGCTGAGGAGGAAACTGAGGAGGGAGTTGGTGTGTGACAACTTGTATGTGTGTTTTTTTTATTCACCTTAACTAGCCTGTGTCCCATGTGATTAGGAGTACAGAAAACAATGGGAAACCTATCTGTAGTTCTGCACAAGGAGTGTCTGCAGTATCTACTGCATGTATGCGTTTCAGGTGTGACAGACGGGACAAAGTAGTGATTTATGGAGCTGTCTTGAATGAGACAGACTGTGTCTCACCATAAAAGAGAGGCGACACCAGAGGATAGTTATAGAGCGTAATGATGGGTCCTATAACAGGGAACGACACACGGGGGAAAAGGAAGAATAATGCAGCACACACACACTGACACAGACAGCTTTTCATCAGACTACAATGGCCCATGGTCTGACCTGTCACAGATTATTAATGACTGTTAATGTACACCGCTTTGTTACTTTGTGTTTGTGTGGCCCGCACCCTCTGATCATATGAAAAGCAGGATGTAATCATATTTAACGAAAAGCACAAACTTTCCCAACTGCCTTTCAGTGGCGTGGGAGAACCATTTAATATTATTGAATATAAACTCACTCGTGTCATCTTGTGTTGATGTGTATTATATCATGTTATCATTTCCAAATTTCTGCTTGCCAAATTATTGATTCTGACCAAGCTGTGATATAACAGTGTAGGAAGGTTTACAGTGAGATTACTTATTGGGGCTTATTATTGACCTGAGAACACGTTCAGTTTCAAGATTCTCGTACTAACTTTGAAACCTGAGCAAATGCCACTGGCTGAAGAAGGCTGGTGGGAAGGTAGTAAATTAACCTCGAGTTTAGAATGTTTTGTTACACAAATATTTCTATTATTGCCACAATGATAACGATATAGCCCAGGCCTCTGGTGGTTTTGCCAAAAACATCTCACAGAAGTCAAATCACCTACATTAAGGTGCATTTTAAGTTCCTGCTCCTAAACAGTCCATGAAGGACATTTTGCAGACAGGAGCTGAAGTCTTAAGGGACACAAAGCGCCAGAGCGGCTGCTCTCTCTCTTAGTAAATCACCGACCCAGAAGACGACTACAGTACACACACACACACACACACACACACACACACACACACACACTTAAGTCTCTTGAGAAGCAGAGATACAGCCTGTGAACCTCATCACTCAGCAAGGGAGAGGAAAGAGTGATGAGAAATGTCACAGGAGGATCACCCCCCCTCCCCTCCTTTCCCCGAGTGACCACTGTACCACTCTTAAAAGAGCATCCTTCCTTTCTACTTCCTTTCTTCCTATTTCCTTCCCATGAGGGACCAACAATCTGAAGAGGTTGGCTGAGATGCCCAAAGGAATTCTTTACTTGGGCAGCCCACCTTCTGTCCAGTCTAGTGGATAGTTATATTAATAAATAATATATATATATTTTTTAAACATCAATCACCCATCTCTCTTCTCCTTTAGCTCTCTGTCCGTCTGTCTTTCTTCCCTTCTCCCGTTCCGCTGGTGTCTCACAAACTCTTGTCCAAAAACAGATCCCATTACACACACACACACACACACAACACACACACACACACACACACACACACACACACACACACACACACACACACACACACACACACACACACACACACACACACACACACACACACAGTTGTGGGTAAGGATCAGAGATGGTGGAATGGCCTTTGTGTAGGTAGATTAGATAAAAAACTCTAATGGCATTAAGCTGATGGTCTAAAAGCCACAGTCACACACCGACAGCGACTCGGGGGAATACACACCCGTCCCCAAAGGCAGACAGAAGGAGCCACTGACACATCAGAGGGAGGGATCAGGTTTTCTGCCTTTGTGAGGATGGCTCTATATCAGAGCTAAAAGCTACATAACCAGGTAGCGTGTATTTTTGTATCACCAAGCCTGGGAAATCACGGTGTGCTTGAAATTAGCTCCAAACATTGATTCCCTAGGAGGACTGGGTCACTGTGAGTGCGGTCTAGCAGCAGAGTGCCCTTGCCCCATGTCTTCCCCTTTCAGCTCGGGCTCAAAGTTGTAGAGGCATAGAGTGGCGTCAGCCATGTACGTCAGTACATCTGCATGCATGTGTGTTCCCAGTCTCCAGTGGGACAAATGGATCCAGATGGGAACTCTGGAATCACATTCCCTACACAGGAAGCCATCCACCTGAAGACACACACACACACACACACACACACACACACACACACACACACACCACATGCACACTCTAATGCTAATCAGGATTAGGTTCCCTGTGCTCTGGAATGTGTGTGTGTAAGTGTGTGTGTGTGTGTATGTGAACATGTCACTAGTGCCGGGGGAGTTGTAGCAATCGGTAAGTCATCAGCGCATGCATGACGACTTTGGTTCATCACTGAACCAACATATGATCCACTCGCCTAGCAGGCTTGAGCTTAATGTATGTAACCGAGCTTTTAATCAATGCTTTATTATGGGTGTGGCATTATGATGGAGATGATTGCCTGGGATTTTTTGGCCTCTCTGGTACCATTTTCACAACAGCATGGAAAATCGATTTGCTACAACCAAACCTGCCAGCTTTACTACACAGGTTACAGCAATGCATCCTCTTGCATGTTCACTGATAGAGATGATAAACATGCTTGTCTGAGTGCAGACTGGGTGAGTTTGTCCACACACACATACATACAAACACACACAGCTACACTAACACAGTGATGATTCAAACTTCTACCCAAGAGCAAAAGTTTCTCTCAAAGTTACAACAGCAGGGTTGACCTCAATCAGCATTTGCATCATATACCTTGTGGCATGCTGAATATCTGAGTGGATGCTGTAGGATCTTGTGGTCCTTTTTTTGTGTTTTTTTTTTTTGTGGTCCTAGATTTCATTCAATCAACAGTGTGTTCCATGCTACATTATATCTCAAACCAATCCGTGGCATTCAAATCTTCAAACCAATTTTCCCCATTCTTAACATTTCTTGAGATGTAGTTGAAGCTCAAAACATGAATACGTTAAAAAGGAACTGTTTGTGATTTAGTTCCTAAGGGTTGTTTCTGGGGCTCCTTAGTTACTGGGACAAAACAAACCAAAACATATTCTTATGAACAAGTGCCAGGACAGAAAAATGTGTGATCCATATTGCTGAAATGAACCTGACAGTGTAGGCTGACCGAAGTATACTGTAAATGTCCAGCAGTTTACACACTACACATTGTTTAGTTGATCACAGATGCTTAAGAAACCTAAATCTTCTGTCTGTGACAGTGAGAAAGCGAGAGCATGAAGATGAAGAGTGTGTGTGTTAAGTTCCTCTTTGGGAACAGAGCCTCCCCCCCCCCCCTTAATGCTGGATAGGTGAAAAGCCAAGAAACAGCACTGGCCATATATGACTATCTCCTGCGCTCATTTTTCGCTCCCCTCCCCTCCTGCCTCTTCCCCCACATTGATATCTGACCTGCACTATATTAAATCTGTTAAGCACATTCCATACTTTGGTTTTTCAAACCTGCAGAGAAAACTGGCTTATATATATACACACACTGTGTATATGCGCGTGAAATATGTGTTGCTGCTTATGGATGGAACTTACCTTGGTGAAAATCACAGAGAGGTGAGTTTCACTGCCAAGGATCCAAATAGGGAACTTTGGAGATTTGAGGAATGCCCCGACCTAACACACACACACACACACACACACACACACACACACGGAATGTGTAACAAATGAGTGTATATTTTCAGTCCTTTTCATTGGGAATCAGTAATTGTTTAAAGTTTAACACAAGTCTTTTTTTATGAAGTACATTAATATTTGAACAGAGAATACATGTCACAGTATACGAACATAATACTTGGATCCTCAACAAATAGTACTACGTTATAAAATGCATCAACAATGTTATGTTATCTCTTATTAGTCGTTGGCTCTTCTTCATATGTAGTTTGAACTTGATTGAACAGGGCACACATGAGCAGACCTTTCCTTAGTTGATACGAGTTGGTCTCTTAAAATCCCTCTCAACGGCCCTCTTTGGAAACCACGTACTTGCTTATAACTTATTATAGATGCTTTCGTAGCCTATTTACAGAGTTCTTGTCTCAACTCCAGCTTTTTTGAGTTTGCTTATTTTGGCAATGATAAATAAATATCTAAGATTCCTGTTTTTCAATGACTAAAATGTGTCAGATCACATAAATCTCTTTTGTGATCCTTTTTAAAAAAAAATTGGCAAAAAAAAAAAAATGTAGTGAGAAAGAGTGGGAAAGAGTTTACAGTTAGTCTGTTGGGACTGTTCTGTCCAAGCACATATTTTCACACGGGTGCTCTCATGTGTTCTGTGTTCACACATTGGAGTTATGTGTTTGTTTGTATTCCTAGAGCTCTCTTAGCTTTTACACAAATCCTCATATTTGCCACGAACAACCTGCTTATACTTTTGCACAACATTTTGGGAACCTTAATGTGTCTGTACCTTGCAGTAGCGTAGTGATTCCATAAGCGTGAGGAAGCCAACTGATGCCTGTTTATGAATACCATGCAGTTCTACCAAGACAGGGAGAAAAAACAAAAACACAAAATGAGAATTAGTTAAATTACGTCAAGATGGCATTAATCTTTGCCTTTTGTGCATTGATGTGAGATGTGAGAATTATTGCTGTAAATGGTTTAAATCTGGGGCCACATGTGTCTGTTGTGTGAATATAGACTTCATGTCTTTGAGGGTATGCTGTAACTTTGTAGAAGTCTTACTCATGCCAGAGCACTCTCTGTCTCCATCCCAGACATTAGAGACAGCATGGCCAGTTACAAGGAGATTCACCAGGCTCTGACTGAAAAGACAGATAACAAAAGGAGACATCAGCAGTCTTGAAGAAGAAAAAAAAAAACACCATAAGATATCCTGTACCTTTTCCGACAAAAAAATAAAAAAGGACCGTGAAATGCTAGAACGTTCGGTGTCAGTCTAAGAGGTGTTTTTATACCTGCCATGGCCATGCACAGGGTCTATGAGAGGCTCCATTGTGTCCTGGATCTCATTTCTTATATTCTCTATGCCCTGCACAGAGAGTCTGCATTTCATTTTTGTGTATTTGAACATTGATGCAACACACAGGAAACATTTCTTTAAATGACATAACACAATAATAAAAACCTAATTAATTAAAAGGATATATTAAAAAATTTTTAAACGTCTTATTCGGTTATCACTTTATCCAAATTACTTAATAAATATGTCACCAGAGACAACATCACCAATCATTATTCAATATTTCTATCCATCTCTCCATTTCTTCTTTTTACCTTGGTGAGGATGACAGAGTAGAGGAAAAGTAAGACTCCACAGCACCCCCTCCAGGTGTGGTAGAGAGACAACACCTCCTCTCTGAGACCAGACACTGACATTACAGTCCGCTTACTGCAGGAAGGGAACAAACGTCAAGTTGATTAATGAAACAGTCGAAAGACATAAGATTTGTTGGGTTTAAGGACCAATAAGACTGATGTATTAATTGTAGATTATATTGATAACTTTCACAATGGGGCACAAATCAATTAAACGCACGAGAGGGCAAATCAAAATCTGATCTTGTCTTTTGCTCCACCCTGGAAAGCTAGCAAGTGGACGTGTCTGTCTTAGTTAGCATGCACCTCTTCAATGCGAGTCAGCAGTGCTTTTTGCTGACTGTGGTCTCAGCTGCCAGTGCACTGTGTGATGAAATTTCAATATTCCTCTGGCAAACGCAGCCTTGCATACCCTTAGTCTGTGACAGACAGTATGCGTGTACGAAAGGTAGTTCAGGTTTTTTTATATTAGGCAATCAGGGAAAGTGCTGAGTCAGCATCTTGTGAACAGAGTGAAATAGCTAATTCAATGTGAAAGCCAATTCTTGCTGACTAGATTAATCAAATACCCCCCCCGCCCCCTCCCCCGATACTGTCTTCTGAGAAATATGTAGTTCTCTATCCAAGTACTGAATAACATTGGCAATTGTAAAACAAGGATTTGTTGTTAGGTCTTAATCCCTCTAGAAACCTTCAGTATTATTTTCATGACAAGATTATCTGCTTTGAAGAACAGAATCATGAGTATAAAGATGCAAGGTGTTGTGCTGTGCTGTGTTGTGCTGTGCTGTGGTGAAAATATTAAGTTTCACTTACTGGAGAACACTGTGAAATCGCTCAAAGCCAAGGTCTTCTGCAGCCAAAGCAGCTTGGCACAAGAACACACACATACACAGTAGTATCAGAGCATGGCACAGAAAAAGACTACGCACCATCACATAGTTAATCATTAAAAGCTACTATTTTCCTCATTTGTCCTTCAAATGTCTGTGCACTTCTATTCTAAACCGATGTAGGACTCACTAGGTTGCTGTTCCTGTAGCGGCTGGCTGCTCTCTGGTGCTGGCATGGCCTGTGTTTGCGACTGTGAGCTAGTATGTGGGCTTTGTCCCTTAGCCCAGGTCACCAGGCAGAACCCTGTGGAGGGGCTGGAGCAGGCAGACTCCAGGATTTCACTCAGAGTAGAACACAGAACTGTTTTCTGCTCTTCCTCTAACAGACACAAACATAAAATGTGCATGATTTGAAACAAGCAATACAACTACATGACACAATTGCAAAAACAATGACTTGGATGTGTCTGTCTACCTGTCATCTGTCTCCAGTTGGAACTTTCTCTGTTGAAGAGGATGTTCTTTAAGAGGAAAGCCTGTAAAAGAAAAACAAACTTGGTCTCCAAATTTGCAGGAAAATCTTCCATGGTGCAATAGGCTACACGCCAAGTATTGTTTGTCCATCCTCAAAGACTGATTCTCTTTTTGATATATGATCAACCATTTTTTTTGTCAATTAAGCATTGCCACCAATGCATATACCTATAAAACTCCCTGACTTTGATGTACATTCAATGCAAGTCTGCCAAGTGTACAAGCTGCCTCACTGTACATTCTGAAAGAGTGCAATGTGGCAGAATTGTTCTACACAATATATATTTTAAGCACTTCCACCTGCTGAGCATGTAGGAGGTCTGGGAAGGCTCAATACTACGGGAATATGCTGGAAGACCCTGATAATACTAACTATATTATCTCAACTCATCTACACACAAAATAGTTTCTTTGTTTTTCTTATGTAGCATAAAGAAAATACAACTGCATTTTGTTGTTCAACTCAAGAAATTAACCTTGAAGGATGTTGAACTAGACCATACCTGGACAGGTGCAAGGACAGCACACGGCCCTCCTTCAAACTGCTCCAGTGCTGTTTGCTCATTCTCACAAAAAACAAATCCTGTGATAAAGACACAGGCAAGACAACTTAAAAATGTTCACAGTTATAACAAATAAGGCATTTTTTAAAAGACACTTCACCCTACACATGTTAGAAAACTACAAGTGCATGCATGCTCACATCAAAGGCCACAGGGGCTAAAATCTAGAGTAAGAATGATAATGATGTGCAGACTAACCACGTACACAACAGCAGGATATGTTTACTGTTTATCTAACATTCAGCTAGAGAGCATGATCTAACAAAAAGAAATTGCTTGTTGTACTCTTTTAGAATTAAAAACTGGATACACTTGGCTCTCCGCTGCACATGGGTAAACAACCCTGTTTGAGGGAAATATATTGTCTTGTTTTTTGCAAAAAGACTTTTATTTATATCATTATACTGAAACAAAGCATCATACCTTGGGTCCATCTACGGAAGATGGAGGCAGACACTCCTCCACTGGACGGTCTCCCCCAAACCAAATCCACCACCTCTCTATTTAATTCCGACATGACAATTTTTACTGCTGGTGAGTCCACAGGCACTTCGTCTTCAGTCCAACAGCCACAAGGGGACAAGATTGGTCTGATGAGGGTAATTTGCGAGCTCTTTCCAAGGTTGATGGTCCACTTCTCTTGGCAGGTCGAGCCTGTGGCATTGGCCACAAGCTACCTGTGTTTCCCGACACAGTCTGACTCTAGTCACTGGGAGCACAGATCAACTTAAATGCATAGCTGAGGCGACAATGGGGTGATGTAGCTAGGTAATAAATCAGTGTAATACTATAAAACATTACTGGCTCGTACTATTAAAAACGATATAGCCAACCGTTGCGTTAACGTTTGTTAAAGCGGGTGGTTAGTGATACAAGTGCTAAGAGCAGGAGGATAACTGTTAGCTTTTTATGTGGCAGCGTTGTTACTTTAATAAACTGTTGTGAAATAACAGTGCCTTGATAGGTTTTAAGAGCAGAGTTGACTTGGTAATGTCAGCAGTTAGCATTAGCATTACTACTAGCAGCTAATCTTTCACTGCTTTGTCATTCAATTACTTCTCACGCTACAGCGATGCCGATAGTTGCTGTATGAATCCATGCTATTTTACAT
The DNA here is from genome assembly GCF_900634415.1 of Cottoperca gobio. Classification (NCBI taxonomy): domain Eukaryota; kingdom Metazoa; phylum Chordata; class Actinopteri; order Perciformes; family Bovichtidae; genus Cottoperca; species Cottoperca gobio. The sequence continues at coordinate 11,946,431 of NC_041370.1, read as the reverse complement.
TAGTTAGATAATGTTAAAGCTTAATTACCTTGATACACAGTCGAGTAATGGGATTCCTTATTGATTATATATTTTGGTAGCAATTTCACTATCAGCAGCGTCTCTGTCATTCGTTTATTTACAACATAATTGTACAAAACTGTGCGTACATTTGACGTGACTGCTCATTGGTTAAAATCCAGAAAGTCGCAGATGCGTCAGGGGGTCAGCTTCAACGCGTTATCTCAATGGCTTACAGACTTGTCACTCATATCTATCTCCCGCCCACAAACAGGGAACCGTTTAATTCGTTTAAAGCCCGCCTTTAGTAGTCAGCGCTTTGTAGAAAGAACATTTTTATTTTTGAAGTTTTAAAGTTAGTGTTAGTGTTAAATCATACGTATAAAATGTCTAACGCAATGTCTAACAAGGTCACACTGTTGTGGATTTTCTGTGCTTCAGTGTAAAAAATGGTTATTTCAAAACCGTTCATATTATGTCCTCTCCCTCTCTCCGTAGCAGCTACCCAGTCACGGTTTAGCGCATGCGCTTTCCACTTCTTTTCTTGCACTACACGCGTGCGTATTATTCACACTTTTGGGAAAGTCTGTTTTGAAGACAGAAATCGTGAAAATATAAGACATATTTTGTACCACTATGGGAGGACAGACAAAGGGCAAAAAGAAAAGCAAGCCGAAGAGGAAAGACAACCGCCCAAACAGTAATTATGTTCACTGATTCAACATTTTGCTAGTTATTTATAGTAACATCAATCTCTCATACAGCAGTTTGTCGAAATTAACCTTTTGTGCTTTGATTACAACTCTTTACGAGACCAAATGAGACACAACTATCGTTGACTCTCCACTTGTTTAATCACAGCAGATGCAGGATTTGTTGGATTGTCACCTCAGGAAAGAATGAAACTAAGAGTACATGAAAAAGCCAAGAAGAAGACAGCTGAGAAGTACTCTGTGCAACAGCTTCTCGAAAAGGTGACATTGATATCCACAACAAAGACATGACCTAGATTTGTCATGCCTTTTGAAATATATTATTAAAATTGTGATAATCTTCTGCATGTTTGTTATATTATGTGATCATCTGTTGTACAGACAGAGGAATGCATGGACAGTTTTGACTTTGAGATGGCTCGCCTTTTCTGTCAACGAGCCCTGGATGTGGAGTCCACCAACCTGCAAGCTCTAGACATGCAGGGACACATCTGCTCTGAACTAGGAGACACACAGAAAGCTAAGGAAATATCCTTTATGCAGGTTTATTCTTTATTGTTGTGTGCATGTCATCAACTCAGTCATATACTTTAAACAGTGTTATATTTCCATGCTGTTTGAGTGTATTGAGCCTCCTTGACCAGTTGTCTCTAAGCTTTTCTGCGTGCAGTGGAGCTGAGCCCAGATGAAGGCCACAATAAGTACATGTACCTGGGACAAATCAACACTGGCCAGGAGTCTGTTGACTTCTACACTAAAGGAATACAAGTCCTGCTGTCTGTATTGGAAAAACAAGCACAAACCACAGTGAGTGCAGCCCCATACACACTCACATTCCCTCTATACATGGAATCGCAGTTTTGGGCTTCCGGTGGAATCGCAATGCATTCTGGGGTGGCAAGACTAGAAAAGTGAGCACCAACTCCACAAGTGCCGCCATATTGGATTTATTCTCTACGTGTTTACATTGTATTTAGCTTATTCTTCAAGTGTTTTTACATTGTATTTGGCTAGTTTTTAGTGTGTGATCATCGCTCTTCTAGTTATGGGATTTGGACACCGACATTGTGTGGTGAAAGGATGTTCACAGTGGGAAAAAGCTAAATAAATGGGCAGAATCTCACTGTGAGCTTCATGATTGCAAAAATTGCGACTGCAAGCTTATTCTTCAAGCATGTTGTAAACAAACCTACTACTCTACAATGAGTTCTGAACTCCTTTCTTATGACGAGGTTCAGATGTGGAAACTCGAAGCTTTGAAAGTATTTTGTTGCAAGTGGAATTTAAAGGTTTCAGGAACAAAACTCGAGCTTGCCAGGGTGTTTGCTGCATCAGAGATTGAGGAGCAACCAACAGCTAACGAAAGAATTTCAGTCACAGAAAAAGAAAAGACTAAGCTTTTGGTTATGCCGAGTGGCGTTTCAGTGCCTGATCCCTTGACATTGCAGGATGGCTGGGTCAATGAAAACAACAGCATGACTCCTTGGCTGCAGATATACCTCAGCGATATAACATTATTTTTAATGTCTGACCACCCAGGGAACCATGTCGAGTTTCATAAACAAACTTTGAACGAATACAAAGAAGGCAAAGCATTTAGACTGTTTGACTCTGGCTGGTTGAAACATATCTTTCAATCCTCTCGCAGATTCTGAGTATTGCTTTTTGAAAGCAAGCTGTTCTCATTCAATGAAAATTTCCCATACGCCACATTCAGCATGGATCTGCGCAGTCAAGAAAACTGGCGATATCATAAGTGCTTATTGCAGTTGTGTTGCAGGGTAAGCTATTATAAATATATACCTAACTTGTTTTTGTTAATTATTATAAAACTCAATATATAGAAAGTACATTTGTCAATATATAAATCAAGTAGATAGACTGCATACCCCAGGTCGAGTTCAGGATCAGGGAATTCATTTGTTGGTTTTCCTTGCATGAAATGCTCACTGCAAATCCGCGAAGATTTCTTGGTCTTCCAAGACTTCCCATTGTAATCCTGTCTCTTTACAGCTTTGGTCCATGCTAGCCTTCTGTCTTTGTTCTTTAGTGTGGTTGGTAATGGTAATAGTTCAAATGTTTTTATTTTAAAGCACCCTCATATTATTCACAAACGGCAATGTTTGTGAATTAATACAACAAAAAAAGAAACGTATACAAAATACATGCACATGCAACACAAAATACAACACAGACACAAACGGAACAAAATCACAAGCCTCTCCTTCCTTCCACCCCATGAGTGCTGTTTACGTCTTCTACTCCGCACAACCTAATTTAGCTGTACGTCTTCCAAATACAAAAGTAATGGCTGCCAGATTCTTTAAACTTGTCCCGGAGGACATATCTGATTCTCTCCAAAGTATCTATTAATGCGCTCAGCCATTGTTAGAGTGACAGTGCTTCATTCCTTTTCCAAAACATTAGTATGAGTGTCTTTGCATTGAGTATGCCATATGGCAGGAGTTGTTGTTGGGTATTCTGGAGTTTAATTAAATACTCAGAAGTTCCAAGAATTCGTATTTAATCAAAATAGGATCTGGAATTATCTGAACTTTGAGTACCTTCAAAAGAAGACCAAATATTTAAGTCCTGTACGCGTGGACATAAGGCATAGCTATGATGCTATGAAGTGAGATTTTCTCACACACCAGAAACATTCTCTGAGCTTCTCGTGTGGATTTTTCGTAATTTCCTTTTTTATTTTGGCTACTTTTTGTTTCCGTTTGCCCAAAGTTATATTTTGCTTAATTAATGATTTAAGTATGTAGGTGCTTTAAGGCGTTACATTAATCTAATAATGACTTGGTTTTTTTCAATGGAATTTACAAGTTGTGTAACTTACATTATTTCATGTTTATTATTGGTGTCAATTTAAATAACTTTTCTTACGGCATTTATTAGAAATGGCATTACAATGTTTTGTCCTCTGTGAGACTCCGATGGAGTTTCTCTGGGAATAAAGGGAAATCGTTTTTTCTTTCCTTCATTGGATAACTTAATTGTTAATAATAATACAAATGTGCATGCCATGTTCACTATATTTTGATTTATTATACTTAATAGAACTTTTGACATCTTTCAAGACTTCTGCCCTCTGCTCTGTCAGCAGGCTCCGGCCGCAGCTGCTGCCCCACCAGATGAGGACACAGAGCTTCCCACAGCGAAGGATGTTTGTGTAGCCTACTGCTCCATGGCAGAGATTTACCTCACAGACCTCTGGTACTAGATCACACAGAGAAGCTGTCTTGACAAGTATAACCCCATTTCATATTACTGATTTTGTAATGAGTTATTGTGTGTGTGTGTGTGTGTGTGTGTGTGTGTGTGTGTGTGTATGTGTGTGCGTGTGTGTGTTGTAGTATGGAAGAGGGAGCTGCAGACAAGTGCAAAGAGTTCATTGAGAGAGCATTACAGTATCACCATGACAACCCTGAGGCTCTACAGCTCATGGCAAGTTACCTGTTCAGTACAGAGAGAAACCAGGTCAGTACACACACACACACACACACACCACACACACGCGCACACAGGATGAGTTATCGCCACATTACAGTGGGAATCTGCTGAGTTAATTATTCTGAACAAATTGAATTGTATGCCATTAATCAGCAGATGGACACTTGCATTAACACGCGCACACACAGATAGGTCATGCCGATAGGAATGTTAATTACTGGGCAGATCATTGAGGTCATGTAGTCATCTGATAAATGAGAGAGAGATGATGGAGCAACCTACTGGACTCAATTTTGAAAAATATCCCACAAGAACATTGTAGTATGAAAGATCCCGTTAATGAGTTTGGAAGAATTTGTTAATTATATTTTCTCGATTTTTACTCTCTTTAAAAAAAGAAATGACATGTTTAGAAGTATTACTACTTTACGGCAGACAACATTCAAGGAAAAACCTTTCTGTGAGACACTTTTTTAGAGCATGCTTAAGAATGTGTCCCATTTTATTTCTGCAAGAAATTTAAAAGTGGAAAAAGATTGCAACCTGTCAGTTATTAAGGTCACTAATGTATCTGAGTTGAAAACAACACATGATTTTAATCCATTAAATGCACTGCCTGGGATTTCATATTTAAAACATAACCCTCTTTCTTGTCTAAACCTTTTAATACAGAGAGTAAAAATATACTCAAAGTTGTTCACAGTGACGTCTCTGGATTATCCTGAGTAACCCATGCATTGTTAATGGAAAGGCTCTTTTCTCTTCATACATTTTTACAAATAAAATTCAATAAACCTCTTTTTGTTATTGGCAGATAACTCAAAACTGGAGCAAATAAACAACACATTATTCTTCATGCTTTCACATCACGAACTAAGAAAAACAAGAGTTTCTGTAATGTGAAGTGGATCTGTAATACTAGCTGTAAACTGTAGGGGTCAGGCTGGTTCCAGTGACACTTTACAGCACCCCCTGTTTTGGAATACTCTCTTAATAATTTTTTGAAAAAAACAAAAAAGTTACCTCAGATTAATCATAAGGCTTTTGTTATATATGGAGCATTCATGATCCAGCATGTACAATTATTTTCCCTTTTAGTCAATTTGTGTGTCTTCATCTGTGCGCGTGTCTATATATATATCTATATATATATTTTGCTGTCTTCAGGAGGGCAAAGAATACCTGTTGAAGAGTGTTGGATTGTGGCTACCTTCCCAAAAACAGAGTGCAGCTTCTTCCAGCACAGAGGAAGACATGCAGGTGAGTTGGAGCTGTGCTTAGTATTTCTCTGACAGCAACCATAAGATCCCAGTTTATTTATAAAGCACTTTCAACTAACGGGATTGTCACAGTGTGCTTTGTAGAGAGCACAAACATAAGGACAGCAGTAGAGATAAAAAGTAAGAGATAATGAAACGAGGGATAATAAAAAATAAAAGATGGAACAAATACTTCACAAGCGGTGTTGTGTGTGTGTGTGTGTGTGTGTGTGTGTGTGTGTGTGTGTGTGTGTTGTGTTAGCAGATATGAAAGCACAAGGCAAAACCAGGAAAGTGTATGAAGGATAAGTAAGGAAATTACTACAGGGACATTTGGCAATGAGAAATATGTGGTTGTAATGTCAAAGTAAGGATAGGTTATAAATGACACCATTCAGATGCTGAGCAAACGTCATATAAATAGAAGGGGTGGAGGTGATGATATGAGACAAGAACCCCAGTGGCACCACTGCTATGACTCTTATCTTCAGGAGCAGGTTGATCTGAACTCAGCCTGCTCACACTTTTGCTGTGATTAACAGCCACATAGCTGCAGAATGTTTTGTACCTTGAAATTGGATCACGTTATTATCAGACAAAGGAAGAACTATGTTTGTGTAAACACTGTAGAGATCACGTTGGTTTCTTTTTTCTCTCCAGAATGAGATCCCGCCGTACGAGTCTCGCGTCACCACAGCCAAACTGCTCGTCGAGTCTGAGGAATATGAGGTAAAATGTCAGGCTCGTGCACTCTGCTGATGTTGGTCTGTGTATGTTTCATGGTGGGGGGGGCGGCCCGGCGTGCGTGCGTGCGTGTGTGTGTGTGTGTGTGTGTGTGTGTGTGTGTGTGTGTGTGTGTGTGTGTGTGTGTGTGTGTGTGTGTGTGTGTGTGTGTGTGTGTGTGTGTGTGTGTGTGTGTGTGCACGCATGCGTTTGTGTGCTTTCCTGTTTAGTGAATAGCACTGAAGGTGGGAAGGCCATGGTTGGTCTTTATCCCTTCAAGAGTTCAGTGTCAATAATTGAAGAGTGATATTTACTGAAAGGGACAGGGGTTAGGGGGCGCATGGGAGGAGGGATGTGAAGAAAGGAAGAATAAATGGAAGGAAGCTCTAGTCTGATGAATTGCTGCCATATCTGTGATACGGCGCACTTCTAGATCACTCGTCAATTTCCAGAATTAATGTCCTTGATTTCAGTGGCTCACTGCCTTCAGTTCGGTGCTAAAACCCTTAACAGTCATTAATGCTTCATTTTCTGTGATTACTGCCGCACCAGCAGCGGTTCAGCTATTTTCTGTTGTGATCCAGTGATTAATCTGTAGTCACTCCTGTTGAGTGTTTTATGGTTATCACTGACAGGAAATGAGAACAGTGTCCTTTTTCCCCCATCACTCCCAAATGTATGTGTGTGTGTGTGTGTGTGTGTGTGTGTGTGTGTGTGTGTGTGTGTGTGTGTGTGTGTGTGTGTGTGTGTGTGTGTGTGTGTGTGTGTGTGTGTGTGTGTGTGTGTGTGTGTGTGTGTGTGTGTGTGTGTGTGTGTGTGTGTGTGTGTGAGAGATGGGGGGGATACACATGACAGCTGTCATGTGTATCAGTAAAATGACAACGTCTCGGTCCAGAGTTTCTGACATGTCGTTTGTCTTCATCCTGGTGTCATCAAGCCCTAAAACACAAACTGCACTCATTCGGTGTGTGCCTTATTTTGCTGTATGCATACACACATAGGCATATACACCTCCAGGGGCAAGGTTGGTCATATTTACTTTTAGCCATCAGCTATGTGAAAGCTTCTGACGAAAATTGAGTTTAAGGATGGAAGTGAAGTAGAAGCAAACCATTTTTCTGTCTGTCTCTCCCTGAATGGGACTTAGCCGGATTTGATAGGAACATACCCTCTTCTCTTTCCTTCCTCTACTCACACACACACACACACACACCAACTCATTTTGTGCTCGCTAGCTCTCCCTGTGGACTATAAAGCTATTCACAACTAAACTCTGTGTAAAGTTGTGTGCTTCCAGTCTGTATCAGTTTGAAGGCTACCTTCTTAGCTGGGTGCCAGAGTGCGACGTTTTGTCTGTATTTCTTCTCAGTTTTCTCTGTTTGGTCTTCCAAACTGAGCAAAGGCTTTGAAAAATGGATTAATAAATATGCCAAAGAAACATATTAAAGCTCTTTTTGTGTTTTCTGTTGCTGCATAGACTACTCTGCGATTATTTCTGATAAATAATAGTTACATTTTAGAATTGCAAAAGTGGTAGAAGAACTACTAAGTCCTTTGCCAAAAAGCATTTGTCTGTCTCTGTTGGAGATTAAGCTCTTGGCCTGATGACTGCAGTTTGGGCTTGCACATTTAGTCCAGCTATGTGGTTTGAGTTTAAATTCGAGCAAATTAGGCATTTGGCACAATAGTATTGTTACTGCATTTGCCAAATTATCTGAGTGTATGCTATTATCTGGATGGTTATTGTGTGAGAAAACCTGAATAGCATGACGGTGACCGATTTTAAATGACAAACAATGGAAATGATGTGTTTTTCCCAAACGCTGTCAATGATAGGTGAACGGCAGATTATTGTTTGTGATGATTTAAGTAGGTGTGGTGACAGTCCAACTCTCACACATTAAACATTATGACCTCTGCTTTCTGAAATAGCACCTCTGTTCTTTTTTTCCTTGAATGTTTCAAAAAGCCAATTAATTTCTTACGTATTTAATATTAGATGTTAATATAGGTGTTCGCCAATTCAGCACTTTACATTACATGTCATTTAGCAGTGAACTAACTACAGGGACAGTCCCTCTGGAGCAAGTCGGGGTTAAGTGCCTTGCTCAGGGGCATAATTCAATACCAGGGGAAGCCGAACCACTAGACCACTGGGCTACCAAACCACCACACACAAGCACCAGATAATGATAAACCCAAAGTAGAAATGTGTTGTGCATAAATGATAATAGTATCAATGCTGGATAAAACATCTTTTAATATTGCAAAATCTGTCAAGGCCATGACTTCTGAAACTGTTTAGAGGAAATTCCTTTTAAAAGGGATTTTTTTCTTTTCAATTGTAAAGTGAAGATACATGACACGTTACTTTATGATACATTGACTATGAGGGTCAAGAGCACGGAAACCATGACATCAACTAATAGTAAAAATGGGTGGTGATGGCCTTCCAAACGAAACACTAGAAAGTTGTGAGTTCAATACCAGGCTGCCACCATTGTACCCCTGAGCAAGGTACTTAACCCTGAGTTGCTCCAGGGAGACTGTCTTAGTTCAATGTAAGTCGCTCTGGATAAGAGTGTCTGCTAAATGACCTGTAATGTAGAAGCGTTGTATTATGTACATGTCTCAAGCTCTTTGTGAATATATAGGCATTGACAAAAAGCCATAGCAAAGAGACATATAACAAAAAAGCAATACATTCTTGAAAACAAGCGTTTCGTAATTGTTCCTCTTTAGTCTCAGCAAGACGTGGATCTGTGCCACTTAATTTGGAAGGGGAAAGTATTTTGTTTCCCCTTTGATTGCTTGTCTCTGTCTTTTATAGCTGTAATGGGGCATTTACTAAAAGCACAGGGGGGGGGGGGGGGGGGGGGGCATAAGTGAGACAACTGTGATGGGATCATTGTCCAGCAGCAGCTTAATATGTTGTTTAAGTTTTTCTCAGCCAGTTTCTGTAATGCTGAAACAACTAGATAATTAATCAATTAGTCAATCACCAATAATTTTGATAATCCTTTAAATCATTTATTACACCAACATTCTCCAATGTGGGAAATTGCTGCTTTTCTCTGTAATTGTGGGTAGAATATGTTTGGGTTTTGAATAGTTGGTTGGACTAAACGATCAGTTTGAAGAAGTTTTCCAATCATTTCTTTAATTTTTAATAATAAAGACTAAACAAGTAATCAAGAGATTATTTGACAATCAAATTACTGTTATTATTACTAACCCTAAAATTAGTGCTTATCAAAATATTATACTGACATGTTACCTCATGTATTCATAAAAAAACACTTGTGCTTTGTGGTAACAATGTGGCCCTCAGAGACTGTCACTGTCAAACACACAGACACACATATTACCATCATCATCACCCATCACCGCTACTAATTCACATGCCACATAGCAGACAGACACACAAACAGACAGACGGCCTCTCCTGGCAGCCATTAAGGTGTCTGTTGGAGTAGTTGTCACAGCAGCTGATGGTTAGTTACTCTGCTTGTAGTTGTCACTCTTGTTTGCTTTCATGTTATTCCTTGAACATTTCTGTTCTTGAATTTAGCTCAAGATGGAGAGCAGCTTGTACTTTACAATGTTGCTTGCAAGTACAGTTAGCACTGACATCCCAAGGATTTATTTGCTTAAGTGTAGACGTGTGTGTGTGTGTGTGTGTGTGTGTGTGTGTGTGTGTGTGTGTGTGTGTGTGTGTGTGTGTGTGTGTGTGTGTGTGTGTGTGTGTGTGTGTGTGTGTGTGTGTGTGTGTGTGTGTGTGTGTGTGTGTGTATGGGCTTCTGTGTGTTAGAGATACGGCTTGCCCTCACTTGTAAAGTGATTTGTCTTTCTCCTGTCTCTGCTCTGCACTCCACTAAAATGATTCTGTTAAACAAAATTGCCTGAAGAACACGCACAGACACACACACACACACACACAATGACCATTATAAATGAGTTCCCCCCGAGAGTGTTGCTTAAAAAAAAAAGTCTTTAACAGGTCTTGAAATAAAGAGGACGGAATGTACGTAGTGTCTTTGCCGTGTGTGTGTGTGTGTGTGTGTGTGTGTGTGTGTGTGTGTGTGTGTGTGCTTCTCTATGATGCACCAGTTTTGCATTGTTTATTAAGATACTTTTTTGTGCCCCTCCTTCCAATTTTCACACTTTTTCCCTCGTAGTACACCCTCTCTTCCCCTTATCTTCTCGCGAATATTAATCTTGTTGTTGTCTAGAGCGTGAAGCGGCTTAACAATCTCTGAATCTTTAATCACTTGCCCCTGGGTTGACCAGTGTAGTTAGGAAGCAGTACAGTTGGAGACGATATATTGGTTATCATTGCTCGCTTATCCTGGCTCCCAGATATCTCTTGTTCTATTTTTGTTGCTCCAAAAGTGCCTGTTCTCTCAGTTGTTTAATACCCAGACAGATCTTTGCTCCTATCTCTTATATCTAGTGTGTGTGTGTGTGTGTGTGCCTGTGTGCCTGTGTGTCACATTGGTGTGATGCAATGAAAGTCAAGTAGATAATTCTGACGCTGGGCATGCATCCATTCATCAATTGGGATTAGGTGTTTTTGTTTGTGTATTTTTAATCAGTCATTAATTAAATGCATACAATGGGTTTTCAGCTGATAATTGGTCCAGCAATCAATCACCTGACTCCCTGACATCCACATTTGCACACTCTTAATGAGATACTCTCAATTAACCTGACTCTCCCTCAGTCTACCCATGCGACTGACCTCTTTATCGCCACCGGAAACAAGTCGGCTTAATGAAATGCGAAGAGAACTCCAAAGAGCGGGAGGAGAAGAAATTAGGCAGCGCTGCAGCTAATAAGTCTGCCTTAACAAAAAACAAGTGCTGCTTGCTGTGCTCACTGTTGTGTGTAGCTTTGTTGTAGTGTGTGACTATGCGGCGGTGTGTCAGTGCGTGCACAGGTACGTGCATGTCTTTTATTCTTTCCCCTCACCTGGGTGATTGGCTAACAGTCGCCTGCAACCTGAAGTTGACAAAAATCAATACATCATCACCTAGGGCCTCACCAGCACACACATGCACACACAGAACCACAGAATCCACAAGGAGAGAGGCAGAGCAAAACAAACACGGGCCTTTAGTCGAGGTCTGTTTTCTGTAATAGAAACTTCCCACAGAAACTGACCCAGACAGTGATGGCAAAGGGTACCTAAAATTGAACTCCTTTTTAGATCTCAAAAGGAGAGGGACGGGTGGGGGGTGAGAGAGACGATGGGTCAAGCTGATATTTAAGTGTCTTATGCGTCCTTTAGAGTGGTGCAGGTTCTACGAATATGTTGTATGTTAATGACTGTAAATGGATTAAAAGGGTTATCGAACAGAGCAGCCAAAGTGACTATTGACTGTGCGATAAGCACTGGTGAGTGTGTCTATCGACGGTATGTCTGGTGTCTTGTTTGGTATCGACGATGCTGTGTATGGGACGCTGACCTCAGACGCTTATCAGATCACTCCTGATTGATCGTACTGCCTGGGAGATGCACATCCTTTGTGCAACAATAACATGTCCGTACGTGCGTGTTTGCTTGTCTATGGATCAAGGCTGTTTCTCTGAGTGTGTACTGATGAATCTACACAATTTTTTGTTCTCTCTCTCCCTCTCTCTCTCCCTCTCTCGGGAAGGGAGGAAGACGAGCGAGAGAGAGAGGGGAGAGAGCAAGAGAGGGGAGAGAGGGAGAGAGAGAGAGGGAAGGGAGAGGAGAGGGAACGGAGAGAGAGAGGAGAGAGAGAGAGAGAGACAGAGAGAGAGAGGAGAAAAGAGAGAGTAAAGAAAAAAAGAGAGAGAGAGGAAAAAGAGAGATGAGGGAGAGAGAAGAGAGAATAAGAGAGCAAGAAACAGGGAGAGCGGGAGAAGGGAGCAGGAGAGACAAGAGGGGAGAAAAGAAAGAAGAGAAAAAAAGAAAAAAAAAGGGAGAGAAAAAGGAGAGAAAACCTCCGAGCGTGAGAGGATCTTGATCGCGGCTGCAAGAAATAATAATGCACAATAGCCTTTTCTACGCAGAGAGCGACTCTCAAGTGCTTTGTCTTCTCTCCTCCATCCCCATTTATCTCTTCCTTTCTCATTCTCTTCCTCTCTATCCCCAATCCCATTTTCCAGTCTCTTTTCCACTCTCCCCCCCCCCCCCTCTCTCTCTCTCTCTCTCTCTCTCTCTCCCCCCCCTCTCTTTCTCTCTCCCCCCCCCTCTCTCTGCATTAGATGGCGGTAGATGTTTTGGAAGATCTCCTGGAGGAGGACGATGAAGTCGTCCAGGTAAGCATTGAAATGACGGCCCAGCTGTTTTGTCATGTAGAAAATGTGGTGATAAGCTTTTATTCATGTTTTCTTTTTGTATTTTTCATTAGCTGGTGGCAAAATACAGAGAAGTTTCATGCCTCTGAAAATGTGACACATTTCAGCAGTTTATTATCAGTATTGTTTCAATTATTAGTTTTGATGTAACTGGTTTTGTATTTCCATGCACATTGAGAGCCATTTACCTCGATTGTAGAAGCTAGCTACCTAGATACATCAATGAAAATATTGCAACAAAGAAATAGTGTGGGGATGAGGTCAACTTATAGAAATAACAACTCTTAAATCTGCATATTTCTTCGATTGTCCTGAAAAACATATAGTTCATAGTAAACGCTACCACAGCTCCATCAGTTTGCCCTTAGTAATTAGCCAGAGCAAAATCAAACTAGCAGGAAATGGGTTAACATGAACCCAATCTTACTTCAGTTTGATTATCAGGCAAACTCTGTGTTCTGGTGATGTGTGTGTGCACGTGTGTGTTACTTGTCAAGGCACAGGATTAAGTGATGTTTTTTATCCCCTTGCAGGCAGTCTTAATATTATAATAAAGTATGGATACGGTATTATAATAATGCTGTATCGTACCAACTTGTAGGCAAATCTTTTATCATCCAAGTGGGAAGCAGCAAGCCTCAAACTGCGCACTAAGTTGCTTCTGCTGAGCCACTGTTTTTGTGCGTGCACAAAGTCGCTACACACTCACACCTTTGCATTACTTGCTCTCAACACGTGCATGCTCTCACACAGAGTATGACTGAGAACTCGAATGTTTATTAAAGAGTGACGTAAATGGCAGTATTTTCTGCGCTAGTAGGAAGTATGTGCTGTCACTGTCAGTGTGCTTAAAATCCTCACTGTCAGTGACAGATTAAGTGAAGGTGTGCCACTGAGTGTCAGATAGAGGAGCACAGCAGTCTCCCCCCCCCCCCCTCCCTCTCTCCCTCGCTCGCTCTCTCTCCCCCCCCCCCCCCCCCCCCCTTAGGCTCAGTCTCCCACACACACCCCTCAGCTGACAGATTGAGAGCAGTCATCGGGGGGCTGAACTTTTAAACTAACTCCAGAGACTGACAAAGCCGTGACACTTGATTTGAGCGGGCCTGCAGCCAATCACATATGCATACAGTCACCACTTCTAATGGTCCGAAAGTGTTTTGTCAGATCATCCCACAGTTACACTGCTGGAGTCATATTAGTGATGTCAGAAGTGCATGATGGACACATTCAACTGCTCTCTCTCTCTCTCGTCCCTTCTTTGTCTTGCTCTCTTTCTTATTTCCTCTCTTAAGTGCAGTAGATAAGTTGTTAGCTCTCTCCTCCGACTTCTTGCTCTCGCGTATCTCAAAGTTGGAGCCTTACTTATGAAATGTTAAGTCTGCACAAACAACTGCGCTAGTTCCTTGCAAATCTTGTTTCAAAGGTATTAGAGTTGATTCATGATGCTTTTGTTCTTCCTTCAGCGGCACCATATGGGAACTAAGATGTGTCTTCACTTTGAAAAGACAATAGTCTCAGTGATTTGATTGACAGACGCAGCGTTTACTTTATTATGTGTGCTTCTGTCTGGGGTTGTGCTAAGGTAGAGTGGATTCTCTAAAGTTCTTAATTAACTAACTTTCTCGTGTTTTAATTTTGAGTGTGGATGCACCAACCGTCTTTACCACGTACGCTATTTCACAGTGGACCATCTGTAAAGAATGGTCTCGTGTGTGTGAAGGAGTTTACATTTTGAATTGAAGTGACCTAATTTCACCCTTTCTTTCCTGAATATACTTGTGTGTGTGTGTGTGTGTATATATATATATATATATATATATATATATATAACTCTTTCTGCATTCACAGAAAATGTTTCAGTGATATAAATGTCATACTGCTGGTTCTGCAACATTACTACATTTATCCAGTGCTGCTGTTGTTCTGATAAGTATAGCTGCAGGGGGCAGCCTCCCACTCGGCATGCTCAGTGGCAATTCTGAATTCAGTGTGGTATGCCTTGATGTGTTTGTTAGCTAAATGGTTGATTTGGCAGAGGTGCAGGTCCCTTCTGCCTCTGCCCTCAATGAATAATGAATAAAGCGAAATATTTGTGTCTTGGTGCGTGAAGAACAGTGGGTGGGTGGTGATCTTTGGCCTGAGATGAGAGGCACACACACACACACACACACACACACCTCCACATGATTGATTTTAGAGGTGAAAGAGCAAGCATAACACAGTACATGTAATTATGTGGGAGAAGGAAAAAAAACTGATTATTAAAAAGAAAGAAAGCACGATTATTGTGGTGTGTTTCGGCATACTTACTTACAGTTAAAACATATGTCTCCACACTGTTTGAACTCTGTAGAGCAACAGGAATATTTCTATTTTGTTTTTCGTATTCTCATGAGGTGCCAAGTTGGGGTCAATCAGCCAGTTAAGAGGTACTTATCACCTCACTCTACATGATGCTCTCTTGATTTGAGTCTTGTGTGTCATATGCTTGCCAAGGGTTGTATGTTTGCAACAGAAGAGGCTAAATTATTTCCAAATATTTACGAATGCATTGAAAAACTTTGGATGTATAAAGAGAACTGGATACAGCGTTGGCGGGGCCCCGTTCATTCCTATGCAAGCTGCCAACTTTCGAGTATATAATTACCAAGATCTTCCACCTTCATGGTGCCCAGAGGAAGGAAAATAACTCTGAATTCAAGTATCTGTGCATTTTACCATTTTTAAGACTTAAAGATTTAAATCAGGGCTATTTAAGTGTTTGTACTGGGAAGTTGATTTACCAAAATAAATATGACCTGATTAGCAGTTGCTCTTTCCCAATGTAAGTCCATCGGGAAAAGTATTGTTTGCCAAAAGTATACAATTTCATTTGTGTAACAAAGTGTTTTTCCCGAGCCCCCAAGGGAGAGTGCCGGGCTTTGAAGCCAATCGGCCCCTTTCAAAGCAGACATTTTGACGTGTCATCGCAGGGAAAGCACAGGTGTAATTAATACAATTAATTAAGGTTCCCTTTTATTTAGTGTGTCCCTGCCATTCCAGTGAGCCAGCATGCACAATACCAGGGCCCTTGGCCCCTGGCCCACCTAAATGGAACAGGGCCATTATTAATGTTATTAATTACACCTGTGTTTACCCGGCAATGACTTGTCAAAATGGCCGCTGTGAAAGGGGCCTATTGGTTTCAAAGCCTGGCACTCTTCCTGGGGGCTTGGGAAAAATGCTTTGTGTTGCAAATTAAATGTAATAGTTTTGGCAAATATTCTACTATGTTATAATGAAAGACAGCTAAGCTAATGGAGCGACACAATGATCTATTATTCCTGACATTATATTGTTTTCCCAGTGATTGATCTGATTATTCTCTGTTGGCCCAAATCCGATCCAGCTCTTGGCATGTTGAATAAATTAGGCTTTTGAGGAGTTTTCAAAAAGAAAAGAAAGCCACCGTCATTTGCCACATGGATGCATCCAAAGCTCTGCATTTAACATAGGGGGATACTATTGGTCTCCTCGTGCAAATATGGCAATTTGAACCTACACGATGCTTAAAGAAAGACTTTCATCGAGAGACTCAGTGAGTGACTATTACACAGGCTAGAGTGTGTGGATGCTTTTATTATTAAGTAGCACTTAAAATATTGTTTTGTAAATGTAATTTATGTATCCTTGGTTGTCAAAACATGGCCACAGTAATAGTGATGTCATTTCTCCAGAGAGTTGGTTCCACAGAAGGGAGGTGTTTTGCATTTAACGCCCTGAACATAACTTGCTCTGGAGCAGGTATGGTTTGGAGATGAAGTTACCATGGTGATGAGCCTTGCTGAAAAATTAGCCACCAATGTGGAACCAGAAAAGCGGAGTCGAGGCCGAGTTAGCGTCTTAGCTCACTAATCCTGCTTTCTGAGACAGGCCCCAGGACTGTGATACTTCTGTTCCTCTACAGTTTCTACCAAGGCAGAATTATGTGTAGACTGAAAATAATGTTAACAGTTGGATAAAGAGAATATTAAATAATGTTTCCTCTCTAAATGAATAGCGACAACATAACCTGTGATATGATTTGAAATGCAAAGAAGATGTTTGCCTGTGGGAATTTATTTTTCATTTTCATTATAGGTTTGTAGTATATGGTTCAACAAAGTAATAAAATGTTTGGCTATTGAAAGATTAAAAAACAAACTGGAAGTGACAGATGCTAAGATGGCCATGTCATGTTTAAATGAATTGTGAAGCTACAGTATTTGCATTTATGTGCATTTATATTCATGCAGCATTTGTAAATGAGTCCAGCATATGCCAACCTGATCTAATGCTGACATATACTGTTAAACTGTTATACTGTTATTATTTGACGGATTGTATTTGTGTCATTCCATGTTTTATGTGTGAAACCTGTTTTGTCAAAGAAGGATGTGGGGAATTCATGCAGACGTGCTCCGTGAGGGTTACACATCTGTTTCCCTTGGCACAGCTCACTTACTGCAACAAAAAACACTTTCTCTCTGTCTAAATCTCCGTGCCTCACGGCCCACACTGCTCGCCTCTCTTTCTCTGTGCCTCCCAGGTGTGGTATCTCTCCGGCTGGGTGTGCTACCTCCAGTTGGAAAAAGCAAAAGAGCAGCAGGAAAGCGAGAAAAGGGAAGTGACGGAGGAGGAGACGGAGGAGTGGAAGGCTTTGAAGGAGGCGGCCAGATCGTACCTAACCAATGCTAAGAAGGTAACTCATGTCATACAATCTGGCCACAAACCAAAGAGTGCTGCTTTTTTATGATGCAGATAAAGTATACAGCAGTAGTGCTTCACCTCTAATATGAATACGACTGAATTAATTTACTACAAATATGACACACTTGTGTTTTACTTTTATTTCAGGACACTTCTATTCCACTACAGTTCAGAGGGAAATATTGTACTTTTTACTCTAATGCATTTATCTGACAGCCAGAGATCCATAGTTATTATGGTTCCTGGTTGATGGACTAATAATATAAACAATCTTTCATGCAGAAATGCCATTTCTTGGTTTCACCTTCTCAAATGTGACGAACAGCTACATACTTTTACTTGTTGAGTATTTTTATAGTAAGTTATTGGTACTTTTACTTTTAGTTAAAGGTCTAAATACTTCTTCCATCACTGCACAGCAACTGGGGTACAAATAGTTACATCCATTACACTGTCACAATAGGTAAGACTCCTAAGAACCAGTTCTTGTCAGAGACTGAGTACATGCAGTACTTTGAACATGAGAGGATTCTAACTAAGCCTCATTGTTTCCACAGAAATGTCTTTTAGTACGATCTCAAAGAGGTTTAAATATACCCCTGTCTCCCTCCCATTCCCCCCCCTCACGCACACGCACACATACTCCGGAGTGATGTTTCTCATTCATTCTGTCATTCTGTCAGGGAGCAATGCCACTATGGGGCCGTGATTCATGTTAGTCTAAAATCGAATAGGCTTGTAAATCAGACAGCGCAGACTGAGGGATGGCAGGCCCCACCTACCATTTTTCGCTTCACTTTACTTTCGTCTCCGTTTCACCTCCCCACCCAACTACCCACCTTCCCTCCTGGTCTCCTGCCACATTGTGTTCCCCTACAGATGAGTAAGGGCAGCAGAGTGGCAATATATTGACGTCTGTCTCTCTGCCCAGCAGTGTAGTGACAGGCCTGTCTAACCAGCATCCACTGGGGATGTCCACAACTGACACAGGAGTTAGGCGGGCTTTGAGCTGCCAAGAGGGAGCATGGAAAAAAACTGTGGGGAGGAAAAGTAATGGCACAGGGGTGCGTATAGATTTGAGCTGCCAGCGTTGCGGTAAAAGATAATAAAGAAGAAAATTGGAATTGAGAAATAAGGAGAATTATGTACTTAATCATTTGTGAATGGAGAGAAAGAATTCAAAGGAATGAAAAGGTGAAAGACTGGCAAAAGAATTGGGTGAGGCGTCAAAGCGTGACAAGTAAACAGCAGGGCTGTTTCTTTGTAGAGTGAGTGAAGCAACAGGCTCTGAATAATGTGAAGGGTAAATGCACAAAGACCTTGAAAAGGTAAGGTAGAATGTGAGAGAGAAAACGGCCCCCTCGTGCTTCACTTAATTCCTAATTTTGCCACTTTTGCTCATGTGTGTGTGCACGTGTACATTGTGTAGTCGAGTTTCTCCCTTGTTTATATCAGAGCTTTGTTTCCAAGCGTCACCGTGAGTGTTAATTATTAACGATGAGTCAGTATGCTAGTTAAAATGGGCTCCAACATGTAAATGAGGCCTTAAAGCCCAAAGGCTTGTTTTGGCGCTAGTCCACTTCTCTGCATACTTTATGACTTGTGTGCGCGTGTGTGTGTGTGTGTGTGTGTGTGTGTGTGTGAGTGAGTGTGAGTGAAAGCATGCGGGTATGCGTTGGAGCACCTTATATGGATGCACATATTTAATTATGGTTGCGTGTGCCAACTTGCATATCTATTATTTGTTAAGAAATGTCTTCATTATTCATTTCTTCTGTGATCGATACTCGTGCACGCGGTCTCTCGCACACGCTGCATTCAGCTGAGATGCTCTGAAAAGGAATGATGGGGAGGAATGGATGGGTTGAGAGGACGAGAGAGAAGTGTAGGAGAGGAGCAGGAGTGGGAGAATGAAAGGGAAGGCGAGGAAGGGAACAGATTGGATGGTGTGTGGTTGTGTGGGTGTAGGAGGGGAGGGGGGGGGGGGGGGGGGTGAAGCTGGTGAATAGTGGCGAGGGTAAAATCAATAGTAAACCGGACGTGAAATGGAATTTGAGTCTCAGCCAGATAGGGTGCGATTGAAGAAGGATCTGCAGTGTATGCACAAAGGACAGCGTTATATATGTGAGTGTGTGCGTGAGCGTGCACACAGGCAGCTAGGGCAAACAGAGGTCAAAAGCGTTACTATTTGATGTGGCTGAAAGGGTCTCCCATGAGCACGGATTGTGGGTAGGGTTAGTCCAAGGTGTGCTTGTCATGTAATTTTAATGTCTTTCTCTACGAAGGATGTGACTGGAGGACTGAAGTGTTAAATTGTGTGTGTGCGTGTGTGTGTGTGAGTTTCAGCCCTCTTGAGACTTCCAGCAACATGCCCTGCTCACACTGAAGAAAGTCTAATCTCAGCCAGTGTCACACCCATGCCAAGAAATATGTGAATGTTTGTATGACAGAGCGAGACGGAAGCTAAGAGGAATACAAATGTGTTGAAACAATTCATGTAATTAATGCTCTCTTCCTAAACGAAGAGATGTACAGTAGCAGTGCTGCGTTTGGTTGAGGAGAGTAGGAGTGAAGACACAGAGGGAAGCTGAGAGGAGTGCAAGATGTTGGCATTATTCTGCCAAAATTGTAGACGTGTGTGTGTCTGTGTGTCTGTGTGTCTGTGTGTCTGTGTGTGTGTGCACGCAAGCGCAAGTATAAGTAGTGAACGTATGATGAGGTTTCTCTCTTCTTGATAAGGAGGTAATTTTGTGAGAGCGTACGAGTGTGAGCGAAGAAAAGTCAAAGACAGAGTGCACGGGGGGGGGATGGTCAGGAGACGAGCCGGGAGAATGAAGGCTTTAGGAAATGAAATAACAGAAGAGGTGAAATGAAGAGGGGAAGTTAAGCATAGGTGTGGAACAGAATGTGAACAATAATGAAATGATTAGGCTTTCACCACATAACCAGCCTGTCTTTATTCTGCCATATGAGCGGTGTAAAAAGGTTTCTATCAAAAAAAAAAAAAGAATTGTGTGAAGAATCAATTTAGGTATGAAGGGGACATTAGTGCTTGTTATTACACTGTTGTACGCTGCATACTGGACAAAAGCTAGCATTTACAGATGTTCCACGCTGGACCACACTATACTATGCATCCAAAGAAATTGTAATTGTAGAGGAATAAATAAATGAAAGGCATACTTCAGGTTATTTAATTGTGTCGTGCATTTTCATTTTCTTTCTTACTTTTTCACCATTAAGTTACTACTCCTTTAAACCAAGTAGAAAGCCCCCTGCATGCTGCAATATAATGACCATAAACAGGGTGAGAACTCATTTAGCCCCAGAAGCACTTGCGCCTGGGCGCATTGTGCACTTTAAGCGAAGGTAATTCTGTTTTGTATTAAAATCCATAGGCCTATTCAATTCCGTTACCGAGGATTGGAGCCGTTACTGTCCTTATCAGGGAGTCAAACTCGCCGGCTCTTCTCTGTAAGAGTTTCTTCGCTGTGAATGCTGCCATGTTGATTTATGCCGCACCGTGTTTGGAAACTCAGAGAAGAATCACAAGTTTCAAATTGGTTTCCCTGTTTAGAAGTGTGTAGTAGCAAAGGGTATTGGATGTAGCTAAATGCATAGCAAGCAATAAGACCTTTTTGAAAAGAGAGTATTTAAAAGTAGAGAAAATAAAGTAATAACTCAAAATCTCGAGTTGCCCCTGCATTATGTCCACTCAATATGTTGAGATGAATGACATTTGACCTTGTTTACATCCATCATACATTGAACAGGCTTTTCAGAATTTTTTCATATTCATATTTCAACAGCATCACATCATGTGAGTATAAACCAGACTAAGAGTCTACAGCCGTGCTCGCAGCTCCGTGAGAGAAAGTTACCAAAGTTATTAGCATTCAACCTCTAGAGACTTTGAACGTCTGTACAAAAGTTCTACATTACAGAACGTCACGGCAAATCGTCCAATAGTTGTGAAGATATTTTAATCTGAAACACAAATGTCAAACTAATTGTGGCGCTAGAGGAAGGTCAGAAATATTCATGTTCTGGGGAAAGTGGTGGACCGACCGACAGACCGACGCTGCCATCTCTAGAGCCGCGGAGCTAACATGGCTAAAAATAAATAAAAATAGCAAGTCGAAGGTGAGGACAGATGTGTCCGTGCTCACCTTTTGTGTGTAAAATACTGTGTGTGTGTGTGTGTGTCCGTGAGCTGTTCAGGTGCTGGTCAAATGTGCTTCGGGCTGTGACTCGGGCCTCGAAAGTAGAGCAAAGTGGACCATGAAAGAGTTATACGATTACATATACTAACTCACACACACACACACACACACGTACACACTCTCCCTCCCTCTCTAGGCAGCTCTCTGGGCCGTGAAAGTGAGAAGAGAAAACATAGGCTGTTGTAAATGAGAAATGCCTGTGTTTCTTGCGGCGGCGGTGCTGATCTCAGCAGCGTTCGGTTCGGAATGCGTAAAGAATCGCTCCTGTTTGTTTAGCTAGCTGAAAGCACCACAATGAATAATCACGTCCTATCCAGCAGACTCACTCAGCTATTGATTCGTGGGAAATCTCCCCGTATAGAAATACTATTTCCACTTAGCATTCAGTAATGTGGAACACAGTATTTCTTTTTATTTCCCGCACATTCACTGAATTTCTTACATTGTTTCTCTTATGGAAGTCATATAAAAGACATCCTCCACCTGCGTAAGGCTGTAATGTGCAATAATTCTAAGTATCGAGCAAAGCTTAATGTAAAGCAATCCCAACTTTTTATTCAGAGTGGTTGTTGTGGATAAACATCTCCAGGCATCTCAGAGTGTCATTGGTAGAATGAAAATCTGTGCGTCTGCGCGCGTGTGTGTGCTGCTCGTGAGGCTGTGAGGGTCTGCTCTCCCCCCCCCGGTATCAGACCCTGTGCCTTGGACCTGGGTCACACTCCACCTCCCTGGAGCTCCAACCTGTGGAGAAAGCATCCACTTAAATATATAGACACACACACATTACACATTCTTACCCTCCAAATGAGTTCCCATGGGATCATGTGTCTCCTGTCAGGACCTGCTGTTGCTTAGAGACCGGTCCTGGGGCAAAGCAGTCGCACACACTCTTCTTCACACTCCTGGCCTTGTTACACTTTTAGTAAGAATGATGGCACTCAGCTGCTTATTGTCCATGAGCTCAAGGGACTGTGTGTGTGTGTGTGTGTGTGTGTTTTGAAAGACTATATGGAATAATATTCCTAGATCTTATAAGCCATTCCCCACTCACCCTCTTATTCTCTCTAGTATTGTTTCTGGAAAGAAAAGCATAATTATAAATGGCTGTATCAGTTCCCCGTATATGCACACATAGAAACACAGTGTTATGCTTTTCTGTCCTTGGTTGTAGCTGCAGTAGTTTTATCACCCAACTCCACTTTGAGTTCAGTAATTACACACAAGCAGAGTATTTTACAGAGATAAATTTGCCGGCTGCTTTTTTAGAACAGGACTTTTTTTTATTTTAATCTTGCTCCTTCACGGCATATTTCACTGAGATAAGAGCTTTGATAGTGTGTGTGTGTGTGTGTGTGTGTGTGTGTGTGTGTGTGTGTGTGTGTGTGTGTGTGCGTGTGCACATTTACGCCACATAACCATATATGCTTCAGGATACATTTCTCTGCGTGTGTGCGCATGCATGTTGCAACAGCAAGAGGAAGATAAATGTTCTTTTTGTCTCTTGCGTGGCTGAACGGTGTATCAAATGTGCTGATTTGCCAAATGAAAGACAAAAACTGTTTACCAGCGTTTTGTGAGCCGTGACTGCCTCGCTGACAGAATGCAGCTGCTGTTGGATATTTCAGGCAGTCTAACCAGCACTTGGAGACTTAAAACCTCAGGGCTGCTCACTTCCCTCAACTCCAAGCTGCTGCTTACTGATGCTGTAGTGATGTACTGTTATCTTCAATGACACAACGGAAGAACCTCAGTCGAGAGCTTTTCACTCACCATATCTCAGTTTGTGTATTGCCTCCGCAGTATAATTCACTTCATGTTCGGTCTCAACATTTTTTTTGCTGTATAACCTACTTTCTATTTAAAATTAGCTTTTTTTTCCCAGTCTACTTACTAGCCCATTACACACTTGAATCATCCCTTTTTTGTCTTTTTTTCCCCTCCCTCTTCCCCAGCTGTACAGTAAGCTGCAATGTGATGACCAGCCAATGTTGGAGCATGTGGAGCAGCTGCTTGGTGATCTGGGAGGAGAGCTTGAGGGAGAGGAGGGAGATCCAGTCGTGGATGATGACTATGAACCCTGTAGTGATGAGGAGGAGGAGGAGGAGGAGGAGGAGGACAATGCAGAGGCACCCATGGAACACTGACCACAGCCTCCTTGCTTTTACTCTGTGATTTCCATTTTCCCTGTCATTCTTCCCTCTAGTTAAAATGTTCTAGTGCACTCGCTTAAGTGCCTTTTGTACCGGTTATTCTTTCACACCAGTTTATCAAAGATTACATTTCAAAGTGAGATCCACTAAAAAGAGTGGCATTAAAAGCTGCAGTCTACTTGATCTCTTTCAGTCAGTTGTTTAATGCTTTTGGTGAAATAAGCACATACTTGAGTAATGCTTCCCTTAATCTCCTTGACAAGATGTTGATGAAAGAAATTAGTTTTAGAGCTTTACTGCTTACCAACAGCAAAAGCAAAACACCTTTGGATGCTTAACCTCTTATACACACCCACGCATTAGTATCTACAAGCAAAGGTACACGGCACATGCGCACACACACACACACACACACACACACACACACAAACAAAGTGTATTTACTTCAGCGCTTGCTTAATACAACAGCAGCAGTAACAGCAGTGTTTCCCTCTCAGACTGCAGTTAAGTCAAATATCTCAAAAGGAATAAAAGCATTATTAGAAAACGGTCTGCCAACAAATGGTTAATGCTGTCTTTACATGTAATAGTTCTAAGTTCATGTGCAATTCTGGAATTTTTATCACTCCTGCTTTGGGTTTTTTTCCTTCCTTTTTTCTTGTTAACTTCATTGGGCTCAACAAGGCAAGACACAATAGAGAGAATTTGACATCAATTTATGCAACATGCGTTTCACTGTCTGCTAGACTGTTCAAAGTGGCTGGTACAAAGCCTTTCAGAAAGGAGAAACGGGCAACTCTGACTTCTTCTTCTTCTTTTTTCAACTAGTTTTCACATTGCAGCCTTTAAAATTCTCATACAGGGTTATGTGGCGTACCGGCATTGGGTAAGTGAAATGGAGCGGCACAATAATGGACAATGCTTTTTTCTCTTTTATACTTTTTGAGGGCAGCTACACATGGAGCTACTTTCAATGGACAGAAAAGATTCTAAAGTTTGAACCTTTTTCTAACTAAGCCACACATGTCTGATTGAATTTTTTATAAACCTACATTGTGACTATTGGATACCATTTTCCACATTACAGCCCCTAATTTCTCAAAATCTTTTAATCCTCCTGCTTAAGATTAATTGTGATTGACTGCCCCCAATTTAAATCAGTAGCTCTTTAATTTATATTTTAAACATATTAAACATAATAAAATGCAGTTTGAACATTAGATTTTATGCACCTTGCAAACATTTTTGGACACAGTTGGGGATTTTCTCAAACCCTGATGTTTTTTTGTACATGTCAAGAGTTTTTATCTGACGTGCATGCTTTAACACACACGTACCACAGAGTCCATGCGCCTTGCCTGTTAACGAGCGCAACACACCACAGGCATCCACTGCTGCGCGGCCCCTTTGAAGAATTTCATAACCGGTAAATGGGAATGTTATCTGAGATCCTGCTTCTGATAGCGACCTGGCTTCAAACTGAGAGGCCTGTTAGGGAATACAGGGGTTCAGATACCACGATCTGATACCACGTGTTTGTGTTTAAGGAGCGTAAAATAAAGCTCAGGAGAAATGTGATATGATACTGTGTGTGTGTGTATATATATGCTGCAGATATTGATAGCTTAATGTGCTATGAAGTGTTGTTATTTGTGGACCCCGGCTTTGCTCAGAAATATTCATGCCTGTGATGTTTAATGTATGATAATGCACCTGGAGTACGGGCCTCACAGACTGAATACCTGGAGGGATGCTGTCATTAGCATTTGGCTTTATAATTAAAATGGTCTCTAGTGTGTATGATGTTTTCTACATTTATGTGTGTGTGTGTGTGTGTGTGTGTGTTACCGTGTGTCCATGCGGCTCATCTGCAGTGCTGTGTGATTAATGACTCCAGGGGTAAGTGAACAACAGCGGTCAACCATTTCTGGTTATTCTTAAACTGACCCTGGTGTGAGAGGGCCATAGTGGACACGAAGCCTCAGGTGATCTCAAAATCCTTGGCCATTCGCTCACCTGTACGTCAGCTCTGCAGGAATGCTTTCAGTTGCTGAGTGAGAGAGGAGTGCAGTTTCTACACAAGGACAGGCTTTCAATCACAAGGAAAAGGACATTTACTGTTTTTTTGCATTCTTGCCCACGTTTTGCAGAAAATGGCTTTATAAGAGGTCAGAATGGGTCTCAGAGGCTAAAGCACAGAAATAATAAGCGGTGTTTAGATATATTGCTTCATGACAGATCTGCAAGGTTAGACCTTTTTGTGTTTCAAAAAACATTGCATTGCATAGTGGATGCTTAAGGTGCAATTATTCATAAAGCAGATTTGTCTTTTTTACCTGCATGTCAAGCTGTCTTTGTCTAGCAGCATGTGTTCAGTCTCCAGGGAAACCAACCCATAATTAGCCGGCCAATTTGTGTGTGTGTTTCTTTTTTTTTTTAATAATCGACAGTAATGAGATGAGCGGAGGGGAGAATAATCCTGGATTAACAGCTTAAAAATGCATGTGTCGTCATAACATCCTGATTGGGATTTAATCATTGAATTACACACAAACACTCAGTTACCATAAACACACACACATACACACACACACAGCAACCGCCAATTGTCCGTGCATCAAATGATTTAAATGCTACAAACCGTGTGTGCATGTGCTGTTTATCCCGTGTTGACATGTGTGTATCGTTGCCTTAATTAGAGGCGTAAGCGGGGTGCTCCTCTGAAGAGATTAAGTGGGAAATTATCAGAATCTGGAGATTTAAAACTGAAACCAGTTAAACGGAAACAGGAGGAGGGAGATCAGGACTCGGAGGAGAGAGGAGTTTGAGAGGCAGTTCTACTGTTTATACACATTCACATGTTCAATTGAGTAAATTGTCCTCTTGGATACACACACAAGCACTCAAATTGCTTCAATGTGCCCAAGCTATTCTTTCAACCTCTCAAAGCTGCTATTTGGATGTTCTTTGTAAATCAAGAACACCCTCTGTTTGGATGCTAGAGAGGTTTTATGGCTGTTCAATGATCCTAAGTGACAGCAATTCAGACGAGCAGGATAAAGAAGATCAAGGACAAAAACTACGCCCCTGATTTGAGGATTGACAGATAGAAACTGCACGCCACTCATCTACATCCCTCTCTTTATGCTGTGGCCGTGCATTCAAACTGTGAATTAACGACATAATGGGAGTGACGGTTATCTGACCCAAGGGTTTTCCTGACAGCAACTGCGAGAAACCATGAATCAAGTGACCTTTATCCTCTGCAGTGAAACCATTTCCTGTATGGGATGGATTTCCTCGGTAATGGATGCAGTGCGTCTGACGTGGGACAAGCGATGCAGCTGATGGATGGATGCGAAGGGTTAATATCCACAGCTTTGTGGGGTTAATTGTGATCATTAAAAGGTGATATGGTTTGTCAGAGTGGTCTTAATGGTAAAATGTGTTTTACCTGTAGTCAATATGGCAGGAGGTCAACGCCCATTATACGATTTATTGGATTGTTATAAAGGAAATATTTGTTGAGGAAATGTTTCCTGTTAGAACTGTTCTTACCAGCTGCGACCGTGACGCTGGAGTTGTTTTCATCGTGTGTGTCTGTCGGCAGATGTTGTGACCGCGACAGTGTAAAAACCGGCATGAAACTTCACTGATGTGTAGTTGAGATAAAAATTAAGGTTGATTTAGAAGATGGGCGTGGCCCAAGCAAGGGGGGGCGAAGGGACACCACTGGCCCAATTTGGTGTAGCGACTGGTGTGTATGGTCTCTAGTTTTTTCTCTACATTGTATTCTGCAGAAACTCATTACATCTCATTATTAACTCTCAGAAAAGTCTTTTTCATCATTGATCGATGTTTTTGGTCAATAAAGGCTTTTAGATTATCCTGCCGCTTCTATTGTCTGAAGAATGAATGTGTTCATGCATCTTTCGGCACGCACACAGTTTGGTGTGTGTGTTATTTTTATTTTTGTTTGTGTGTGCATAATCTTTGGTGGGAACATCTGTCTCTCAGAGATAACATAACCAGGGAATTAGCCATGCTGTCTTACAACCGAGCATCACATCTCACTATTACAGCCTCCTAAATTATACCCTATTACACCTGTGTGTGTGTGTGTGTGTGTGTGTGTGTGTCTGTGTGTGTGTGTGTGTGTGTCTGTGTGCGTGTGTGTATGTCTGTGTGTGTGTCTGTGTGTGTGTGTGTGTGTGTGTGTGTCTGTGTGCGTGTGCGTGTGCAGATGACTGTAAGCAATGTGCTGACAGTGTCATGTCCTTGGGGCGCCTGCCAAGTTTAAGAGTATCACAGAGCCCACTACCTCTAATCCTTAAATCCATCGTAGAAGGGAATTCACATTGTTACTTCAACATAATACAAATCCTACACAAACAGGTCTTTCCACAACAAGGGAGCCAAGCATACAGTAAATGAATAGAATCAAACAAAAAGCGATGGTGTTTTGTAGTATAAAGGTGCTTTTTCTGGCTCCATATTATATAGGGTAATTTATCTTTTTGTTGTAAAAGCTCTAAACAGCCTGAAGCCACTTTAGCTTTCCAGATATGCCACCAGAAGCAACAGCAATGTCTCTAGATGCACCAGTGGTGACAGATTACTCTTTGAAGTGTACCTTTTACGGGAGTATAGAAGCTCACAAAAGTTAACAAAGTGATACATCAACCACAGACTGTATACTCAGAATCAGAAATGTGGAATACCACACCATCAAATGGGATGACTAAGAGAATGCTTGACTATTCAACTAATGGAAACTAGAATTTTTTTATTCAGTTTTAAGTGCACTTTAATCTTGAGAGGCTCAATCCTTTGAACTTTATTTTTGCTTGTAACTTTTGAATGTCATTTGTTGGCTCAGTAGAAGACTTGAAATATTATCCTGGTTCAAACTGCTTTTCCTAAGAGGCACAGAGATTCAGTAAAAAATATCTAAATTGGAGTGGAACAGCCTGGTACTGTATGTCACATTCTGCCACGACTCAAGGAAACTTTTAATGAATGTCACTGCGAGAGAAAAGGTATGAGAAGGGCTCTCTCTCTCTGTAATAATAATACTGCAAAGCACACTGAGCTGTGAATATCGGTGCTGTACACCATTCAAACATATGAAAGAAACATATGTAGACTCTGAACGAGTGGGATTGAGCGGACAAAGTGTTATGGTGCCTTTTCTTCAGCACAGTCAGAGAACAGCCGGGGGAGCTGAACGAAGCCCCACTGACCTGGTTGAATCAAAGAGAAGGGTAAGAGGCGAGACCACAAAAAAAAAAAGACAAGAAAGGGAGAGAGCAAGAGATGGGAAGTGTCTCATTTATACAGCATTGCAATTTGGGTCGATGGATCGCTTCAGTAGCCGTGAGGGGCTCTTTTTTGCTCCATGCAATCTATACCCACAATCTAACAATCAAATGTGGTGCCAATAGAAGTGTTCCTGCCCCAGCAGTGAGCTCGCTGTGACTGCTGGTGTATTTGACTGAGTGCCAGCTTTAGTTTTTATACCTCATTAATTCACAAGAGCGATTGACTGAGGAAACGGCTTCTTCTCGACCATAAATCAACCCACACTCCTGCGTGCTTACACACGTGTGCATACACGCACGCACGCACACACAGCATCAAAATATGAACACACCAGGGGGTGAATCTCAGGGCTTAGGTAATGATTTAATCAGTCACTGACAGAAAGTACAGTGATATTGAGATTACTAATTTCCACATGACCCCTGTGTGAGAAACACCTCTGTGTATGTGCGACTTTTTTAACGTTTTAATAATGAAAGTCTCAAGCACTCAATATTCATGGGTACATTTGCTTTTAAAATAACATTCTTTGGGAATTTTGTTCTGTAATTTATTTTAACTTTCTATTATTTGACTCTTCTCCTGCATTTTCCCCTTTATACTTAGTGAGTGATTGTAATGCTTGTGAACTGGAGAGAAGATGGAGTAAAACAAAATGTGGTGGGTTGATTTTGTATCATCTCAACGATTATCAGTTTTTGGAAGACTGAGAAGTTGCAGCACGGTGTGTGTGTGTGTGTGGGTGTGTGTGTGTGTGTGTGTGTGTGTGTGTGTGTGTGTGTGTGTGTGTGTGTTAGAGAGAGGGAGAGGTAGAGATAGAGAGGTTTGATGCTGTAACAGCTGCTAATTATTGCTGCTCTATATTTCACACAGTCTGTTTGATCTCCTGTCCTGTGGATAGAGATAGGGATTTCTGTCTCTGTTTCTCACACACTCACACATTTGTACACACACACAGACACACATGAGCAAGCTCAGGGGTCACAAGGAGGAGAAAGAGGAATTGCGCCCTAATTACTGAATCTCTGCAGGGGTTGACTTATATTTCTTGCCAGCTCCTCAGGAATGGGAGTGTACATTTTCTGCTTTGTTTTTGTGTTTGTATTTATGTCACCGCTTGCTGTAGCTCCCCCCCGTGTGCTGGGCTGTGTTCACTGATACCATGGAGGGCAAATCAATCCAATCTCTCAAAGCACTCTGGGTAGTCCAAGTCCCTAGACCATCTGGATGCCGCTCTGTTCTCTTCTGTGTTCTGCTCCCTGAGTACCGGCCGCTGCAGTGATCAACTGTTTGGCAAGTAGCTTTAATACATCCGCGCCTTCACCAATCACCAGGCATGAATGCATAGCAACAGTTACTAACCACCATAACCTTTGGAAAGACATGCAAGAAAGAACCTCGATGTTTCATTAATGATGCGAAAGGGATTTTTTTTCTTACCTCACTTGTAATGATATTCAAGCACAACATGAGCTTCAAAAGTGTCTGGTGCAGATTAAGAGTCTTGAAACTGAGTGGATATTTTTTGGCTTTAGGCTTTGGGCATCCCCAGTGCACTAAACCAAAGGTCAAACTATTGGATGTTATATTGAAATATGGTGAAAGAAATTTGCTGCTTTGGGAAAAAAAAATGATTGATCTGTTTGGCAATAGAAACTGCTAACAGCACACTAACAAAATATGGTACGTTTTAAAGAGCAGCATCAAAGTATGTGACTAACACAACAACAATCCTTTTTAGACTTCTGTAGTTTAGTAATGGATAAAGAAAGTTAAAACATTCCTTTGTACTCTTTTATATGAAATATATTGCTACACTTACAAATGTCATAATACCTATTACTTCAGACACTCTAGGGTAGTGTTTTAACCTTGTGAGATGATTACAAGTCTAGAAAGTAAGAAAATCTAAATCCTGCCACACAAAATGATGTGGGTTTACTTTTCTCCGAGCTCTGCTTCTTGTCTTGTAAAACACTGTTTAGTTTTACCTACTGTGACAGCCAAAACTTATTCCAATTAAACGGCCTTACCAGGGAGAATCCCTTTTGCAACGGACATTCTTACAGTTCGCAGACATGCACCCTGTGACAAGGAGCTCTGATAAACCACACAGTATTAATTCTTTATGTGTTGCGTGTTGCAACATGTTGCTTGAACAACATGAATCAGACAGAATAAGAAAAAGCATTAAAGCCCGTTTATTTTCACCCATGTTTGAATGCAACGGATCCAATTCATTAATTTCTCTCCCAACAACCGATTTGTTAAATGCTGTGGGGGGAAAAAAGATCAAATTTGACAAAACTGTTGAAGTGTTTGCATCACTGAAGCCTTTGGAATAAGCATTGTACCACTGGTCAAGGTTAAATCCACCTTTCATTTTATTGTTTCCCATGATTCTAATGTTATTACTCACTGTCAGAATATTTACACTATAGAGACTAAACAGGTGTCAGATATGGAAATGAGTTGTACTTTCTACGGTGTACATGGGTGTGTCAGCCAACAATTACCTCTATCTTATACACACACACACAAATACAGTATACACCAAGGTAAAATGGCTGTGTTATGCCCCCCGGTCGCTGGAACGTTATTTATGTTTGTTGGAAGTCCCACTTTAACTTAGATATCCTGTTTCTTGCCCCTCTGTCCCTGGCATGAAGAGGACTTCAAAAGGCAGCTGGTCTGTCTGTGGTTCAGAAGGAAAGAGAGAGGATGACACAAGCCCAGGTTGTCTTTGAATAGCAGGTGCACCTTTCCCTTTATTCTGGGCTTGAATGAGGAATGATGGAAAAAGTAAAGGATCAAAGTTTGTTTTCTCAATGTGTGCTGCAACACAGCAGAGGCTAGATGGAGAAACACATTTTCATTTGAAGACAGTCAATAGTTGGGCTGAATCTGTGTATGCATGCGTGCGTGTGTGTGAGGGCTATTGCGAATAGGAGTTGGAGTTAATTCTAGTAAAAGCACTGACACATCCACATTTCAAATAGCAGGCTTTTGTCCCAACAAAAACTCACTAGTCTGAGTTGCCAAGGAAGATTAAGGAACATGGCAGCCACTCTGTGAAAATCACAACGCCTTCTGTTGAAACCTCACTGGCCACGCTCTGTCCATGAAAGACTGTGGGTTAAAGGGTTGCAGGGCTACTTGGGAGAGTGGAGCGAGTTGGGTCGCGTGGAAAGACTGGTGGAGGAGAGGGATGGGATGATGGGACAGCAGAATGGAGGGAAACAGGGAGGTTATGGAAAAGGGAGAGAGGTGAAGGTGATGAGGGTGGGAGGGGTGGAGAGGGGTCAGTGGGTGAGGGAGCCGAGATGGGTGCGGGTGGATTGCAGGAGATGTGGATGAGGTGGAAGAGGTGGAAGAGGAAGAGGGGGGGGGGCATGGAGAGGGCAGCGCGTTGTAAAATGATATGATGGAGGCTGGAGAGAGGGGGGAGATTCGGGACTCTTAGAGCCATGGGCTGAGTAAAGTTCTCTTGTGGGGTCACATGTGGAAGTGGGAGACTGACCTGGAGGGTGTGGTGTGCTTGTGTTTGCATTGTGTCTGTGTGAAGGGGCCGGGTTTGAGGCTGTAAAGTGTTGTGCAAGGGTGCAGGTGTGTATTGTTCCTCTGATGTCCCACAGTTCTCTGTCTGTGCCGTTGTGTGTGTATCTGCGCTCTCGTGCGTCTGTTCCAGGACTTTCTGCATGTGCTCTCTCGCCTGCTCTTGCAGGAGGCGATATTTGTCCATCTCCTCAGCAGTAAAGCTGATTGGCGGAGCTGTCTTGCCAGCTGTCTTCTTGTCATCTGTCTTAATCTGCGAGGGGCAGAGATTCAATGTGCTGCTGGGGTTTGACTCAACTATGTCCAGAAGACATTTCCGACTGTTGAAGACCACTTCAGGATCCATTCCACTCTCCTTAGCCTCATCTTCCTCATCTCCCTCCTTCTCCTGACTCTTCTCCAGCAGCCCTTTTTTCCTCCTAGCCTTTCTCTGGAATGCAGGTAGTTTTCCTATGAGAGGGAGAAGCAACACCCTGGCTGGTTTCTGCGGCAGAGATTTACTAGGAGAAAGTCCTGGAAGAGTTGTTCCTGACCTGCTTGTGTTGACAAGGGCAGAGGATCCATGGCCAAGGTCAGACTGTGAATTGGGCTCCTTAAGTTGAGAAGCGCTTGTTTCACAATGGTGTGTGTTGAGGACCGGGACTGTGGGAGCAAAAGAGGATCTATGGGGCGAGGAATGAGAGAAGGAGCAAGAGGTACCGCTGGATGGAATGCACATGGGGCTGCTCTGCTTCTTTGCCTCCTGAGGGGCCTCAGATGAGAGTCCTGGGGCTCCCGAGGACGTCCTGCAGGAGCTAACTGTCAACCCGTCCGCTGTAGCTCCTGAGCAGATGCTGCTCCTGCTCCACTCCCAGCTTAGCTCGGACATACTAGTGCTGCTGCAGGGGCTGCAGGAGCGCGGGCTATGGCATCTGCTGGCCCGTGTATTGATCACACTCTGGGGGCTGGATGTCTGCCTACATGTCCACCACTCAGGGCTGGAGAAGTTTCTCGAGCTGGAGTATCTAGTGCCTGCAGATTTCCACACACAGCCCAGGCTGTCTCTGTTGTCTGCCCCTGTCCTGGAGCCTGACCTGGATCTGTGTGTCCCCCTGTCTTCCCAGCTGTCACTGCTGCCCCATGTCCATCTGTCCACGCTGCACCTGTCCCAGTCTACATCTTCTGTGCTAAGACGTCTGCCTCTTCTGCCCCAGCTGCTAGGACTGGGACTAAACCTTGCCACTCGATCCCATTCCACTGCTCTGTTCCTCCACCCACTCCTTGACCTGCCCTCCTCACTACCTGCAGGACAGCTCCCCCTCATCCACTCCCACTGTTCTGTATCTGAAATCAGGTCCCTGTTTCTGCACCCTGAGCGCCCTCCCATTTCCCTGCTCCGCTCTTTCTCCTCCCAGACTTCATGATGCCTCAAACTCTTCCTCTTACTATGAATGAATTTTCTGTCCCTGTGGAGGAGTTTTCTCTTTCTTGTTGGGCCGCAACCACAGCTGTTGTCAGGGTAACAGCAGTCAAGGAAACTCCTGGGGTTGCTATGGTGACCCCTTTCCCAAAACAGCTTTGAGTTATATCCTGGTGAGAAGGAGTGCAATGAGAAGTGAGACCGCCAGGGAAAAGTCAAAGCATCTCCGTCTCGCTTTCCCTCCCTCTTGTTGTGTCTGTTCGGCTGTGTGTCTGGCGAGCTGGGAGTATGCACTGCAGTGCTCTGCCTGCTCTCTGTCTGGCTGTGACTGGGATTCAGTGCTGTGGCTCCTATGAGGCCTCCTCTTCCTGACAGAGACAGATACTGGCTCAGCCTCATATCTCCCCAGGAGACAGCTGCTCCCTGCTCTCTGCACCCTCCTCCTCCTCATCCTCGTCTCTCCCGTCTCTCTTTGCCTCCTTGTCTTCCCCCAGCTCCCTCCAGCTTCTCTACTCTTCTCGCTGCCAGTTGAGACTGTAGAGACAACACTCCTCACTTTGCACCTTGCTGATTGGCGCTTGTTTGAAGCTTTTTCCTTCTTGCCCCTCTTCGTCTTTCCCAACTTGTGTTTCTTTGTGCTGGCTTTCCTCTTTTTGCGTGACACTTCTGAGACACCCACGTACGGCTGTGGAGCGCTGGCACACTTGCACATTGGCTCACTCCCACACTCACACCTGGATGGTTTGTTGCACATCCTCTGTGTGCCAGGCTGGGTGACAGACTCTAATTTACAGCTCATGGCTATGATCGCTCTCTCCCTGATCCCTCTCACACCCCCTAATCTGCCTCCCAGGGGATTCTGGGAGTTTGTGTCAGAGCTGTCACCATGAGTGGGGTCAAATGGATGGGAGGCTGTCCTCACACAGTTCTCCATACTTAGCGTGCATCTTCCTCTTTCTGGTCTTGTTTCTGACAATGAAAGTTTTCCGTTCTTTAGGAACAGGTGTGCTTCTGTCTCCACGTCAATATGTTGCTCTGCCTTGAAATCATCCATAGCCTTTTCATGTCTGTGTGCTTTCAGCTCTTGTGTTGTCTGTCTTTGTAAACAGGAAGGAGTGTCTGGTGTAAGAATAGCTGGCACATGTGGATCTGATTCATCTGAGGGAGCACACAATATATTTTTTTGTGACTCCTGCAGATCCTCTGTGAGTTGTTCTGGTTGTTGTGGGTTCAAGCTGAGTGGGTTGCAGCTGTAGGAGATGTGTGGTTGAGATTTGGTGAATTTAAGCAAACTGACAGGCCATCTCAGACGGGTTGAATCGTCTTTCCCCAACACACACATGTACTCACTCTCCTCTGTCTCGCTATCTTTGTGTTCCGTGTCCATATGTGCCCCTGCTAGAGCTGTGTCCCAAACGGCCACCTTGGTATGTGATGACAAGAATAGTGAATCAGGGCTCTGATTATCAGGTGCTGCTGTGGAAATAGTTGAGTGTGCTTTCACTACGTCTCTTTTTTCAATCTCTTCCTCTTCTCTGGTAGTCTCTCTGGGGATTGTTCGTGTGTCACTTAGTCTAACACTGTCAGAGCTGGACTCATGCTTTTCACTCTCACTGTGTTTCCTCCTCCTCTGCTGCCCCAATTTCCCTGTCAAAATCTTCAATCATGCCCTTTATCTTTTCTTTCATTTGTTCCCTCTTCTCTCTCTCCTCCTCCTCCATGTCCGAGAAGACGGAGGCGGACGGCTCAAGCCTGGGCCCCCTCCGCGAAAAGCAGAAGGACACCCCAAGCCTGCCTCCCTGCTGTCCCCCGTCCAGGGAGAGGAAGCTGGGGATACAAGCCCAGGCAAGATTTGGGGGTCATTGCAGAAGGGTCAGTATTGGATGCCAAATGTGTAATTAGGGGAGACTCTGCT
Source organism: Cottoperca gobio (assembly GCF_900634415.1). Lineage (NCBI taxonomy): Eukaryota > Metazoa > Chordata > Actinopteri > Perciformes > Bovichtidae > Cottoperca > Cottoperca gobio. Next base: position 11,910,658 of record NC_041370.1, on the reverse strand, counting down.
AGAGCAGTGGCCGGGGGTATCTGGGAAGGAGATTGCCATGGATCTTCTGGCTGGTGGCGGTGACGAGCTGTCCTCGGTTGTGCTCGGGGTCTCTGAGTGTGGTTGAAGGCTTCAGGTTTGACCTCAGGACTCTGGTCTCTTTGGTCTATGTCTCTATCTTGCTGCTGTCTCACAGTCCTAACTGCACTTCTTAGTCCAAAAGTCCTTCCTGGGACTCTGAAACAGAAAAGTGATAGAAATATTCTTGATTTTAATTGATTGACTTGACTTAAGATTGGCTTATTTTAATGTTTTATTATTCATTCATCTTTTAGTCATTTGACCGAAAATCAATGATTTTTAATGATTGATGACTTTTTAAAGTGAATTACTAGATAATTAATCATTAGTTAGTTATTAGTTGAGTAAAACAAACACTGATAGAGAAAAGTGTTTGAAAATAGTGTAGAATTAATTAGATTTGAATGTACATTTAACAAATATACAGGTATGTAAACAAGTATATCTAGTACATGGATATGATGTATTGTAATATTACTATTAGATAGAAGACCACAGAAGAAGTTTAATAAATTCATAATACATAAGTATGCTATTGAGAGAAAAATCAAAAGAAAGGAACAAAGAACCACGGAAAGAAAGACATTAAGAAATAAACAAAGACAAGAGTTGAGGCTTGATATTGGTACTCATAGTTATGCTGTTCACATAGCATGTCCTGATTATAGGAAAACACATTTAATTGCACAAGGAATAGGTGCAATCAAGATGATTATTACGTGATGTATTGTTTTTTTTATCCGTTGTTGTGATTACTTAAGGATGCAAATCCAAAGGCAAGTTTCTTCTTTCAACTTGTGTCCGTCATTTTAGTTACTTCTTTTAAAAAAAAAAACTTTTTTTTATTATTCTCTCCAAATCATCTACTCTTGAGTGTCGGCAAGAATTTGTCTTCATGTTGTATTTACTACATCTAGGACAACTGGGTGCTCTAACATCTGTGAATACATACATCAAATCTAAGAAACGTTGACTGGATGTGATACGCTCTAACCCCTCTGGACTCCTGCCTCTGGTCTTATTACACTCACACATCGCCACAGATGCACACAAATACAATCTCCCCCCACTGACCGCTGGGTTTCCTGTTGCAGCTGTGCGAGCTGGTGCAGGCGTCTGAGAGCTTTATCCTGCTTGCGCTGGTCCTTCCATGATTTCGAGGCCACGTTGCGAGCGAACTCCCTGTGCTTGAGTTCCTTCAGCCTCTGCAGGAAATGAAAATGAAGGATGATAGAGGGAGGGACAGAAAAAGAATGTGGCGAGCACGGGGTGGCGAGAAGCACAAGATTGGGGAAAAAGAGAAGAGAAGAGAGTGAGAGATTAGTTTAAGGAAGCTCCCTGCCGGCAGCTGTCTTTCAAACCATACACATCAGTCAGCAGCGTTTGCAGATGTTCTCCTCCAAAGCTCATGTCCAATTAACTCCATTCAGCCTGGAAGAAAGCTTCCTTTCTCCAACACACAGCTTGAGAGCAAACATAACCAAACTGGTGAAAAGCAGATTACAGACGCAGTTGAGATGAGTGACTAACATTTTGAAAATGCTCAGCCCTTCCTCAGTCATCACAGCTTGGTTTGAGAGACTATCTGATACAATGACATCTGCTCTTTAGCCAGAGTGTAGCAAAAGCCTTGATTTGCTGATGCTGAAATTACACGTCGCCAAACACAAAGGCACAGCGACTTATCGTTGGCAAAATACCCATCTGAGACATTGTAAAGGTTAGAGATTTCAGCTGGAAAAATGCTGGAACATTGCACGTGCTGAGTGAATGTGTGTGTGTGTGTGCGTGCGTGAGTGTGTACAAATGAAAGACATAACTCGCACACAGCATCGTGTGAGTAGTGAGTGATTTAATTTTGAACAAACTGGTGGGTCTCCATAGTGCATAAAAAAGAATTTTGTGTGTGTTTGTGTGAGTGCACGTGTGTATTTGTGTGAAACTATGTGTCTATAGCCATAGGTGCGCCAGTCCTCTCAGGAAAACAATGATTCATGCCTCTCTCTCCAGTTTCCTCTTCTGACACACTTTAATCCTTCCTTTATCCATGCTTGGCAGGTGTGTGTGTGTGTGTGTGTGTGTGTGTGTGTGTGTGTGTGTGTGTGTGTGTGTGTGTGTGTGTGTGTGTGTGTGTGTGTGTGTGTGTGTGTGTTTCTATTTGTCTGTGTGTGTCTGAAGGCTAAAGACGGACTAAGGAGTTTGGGGATAGCTGCAGTATCGTGCACTAGTATCCCTCATATATCTCTCGTCTTGTTCTCTCTCGCTTCCCGGTACATTTGGGCTATACCTCAGCTTTCAATCCACCCATTGCTTATAAATACAGGATTTGTTGTTTATTTTATATATTTGTGAATTTATCCTGTAGTATAAATTGCAACAGGATTACACCACTCTCACTTTTAGATTATGTTTCACTATTATCCACCCAAACAGTGTGTATCACACACACACACACACACACACACACACACACACACACACACACACACACACACACACACACACACACACACACACACACACGCGTACATCAGATTAGCCCCTAAGACATCAGATTTATTTATACACTCACTCTCTTTTACACCGAGATCTTATACCGGAGCTGACAGTCGTCAGGTTAATCTCTGCTGAGTCTTACACAATCGGGTGTCTTTTTACATTATGGCTCGATGCTTAACATCCCACTGTCAGCTTGCTGAAGGCAGCATTAAGTATGTACCAACAGAGCAGCACTTGTGGGTTTGTATCCCTTAAACATACATGTCTCAGAGTAAAGGTGCTTGTGTGTGAAATCATGTGTGTTTGTTAGTGCGCTGTAAGGAGCTTTGATGTGCTTTGATGCCACACTCATTCTATGGGAAATATTAATCATGTTCAAGCAGAGAGGCATACATAATGAACAACTGCGGACAGAGCCAGGACAGAGGAGTAAGAAGGGGGGGAGAAAAGATCAGAGTCGTTGTACTGTAGCTGTCTATGGTAATGAGAGAGAGAGAGAGAGAGAGAGAGAGAGAGAGAGAGAGAGAGAGAGAGAGAGAGAGAGAGAGAGAGAGAGAGAGAGAGAGAGAGAGAGAGAGAGAGACTATAATAGGTAGAATATATGAAGATGAATTATTCCTCCTTCCTCTTGCATTTGCACCATGCCAGGTTATTGTTCTCTCTTAAAAACAGGTCCCTCTGCAGGCAAACCTGTAGCTATATTTAGAACCAAACAAAAATATTGCACAACCATTTTCCACTGAGCACACAGGGCGGAGATATTTCCGTTTCCCACTTTAAAGTGGATACTTTTGTCTTCAAAGATGATGTCATGTTCCAACAGTGGGAAGCTGTATTACTCTTGCTCCCCAACATGCCAGTCTAACTATGTGCCGTTAAGCTCAATCCGTCTGTCAAAGCCTCAATCAATATTCCTTTAGATGTGTTAAGAAGTGTTCAGGCTGAGGCAACTATGGATAAGTCAGAGTTGATTCATATCCACTAAGGCCTTAGAATGAGGAATGATGTATTCTTAGGTAGCATGTGAGGGGCCATGCTAATAGCCGGATTGCTCTTTTATTTAAAAGGGAGCATAATTCTCTTGTAATGAGCTATTTCTGTAATCAGCAGTAAATGCTGATAAAGCACTGCATTCAGACATGTTTATCCCTGAATCGATGACAAGGAGAGGAGACAGAGCAAACGTAATCAGCTTCCATTCTCCAAAGCCAATACTCCTGCAGGGAAGCTGTCTTCAGCTAGAATTTCATCTGTTGTCTGCTCAGTAGGCAGCGTGCGCATGCATGCCTGAATGTGTGTGTGCGTGTGTGTGTGTGTGTGTGTGTGTGTGTGTTCCTGCAGTGCTAGTGGCTACTGTCAGCTCAGTGCCTCATGCAGCTAGTTTCATGTGCCCGCCGCCGGCTAAAACAGAGCATTAACATTGGCCTGCAGTTGCTTCGATTCATTTACAAAGAACAATGACAGTGAAGGAACAGTCTTATTTCATGTTTATTTCATGTTGCACAGTGTGGGCGTTCAGAAGTGGAACATGGCTTGGTTGAGTGATTGCCTGTGTTTTGCAGACAAGTGTGTACACGGGGAAGTGCATGTCTGTATGTTATTGTGTGTGAGTGTATGCATTGGCATAACAACAGATAGCTGTAGGAGAGTGAGCTATCAGCAGAACCTTCAGCTTGTTAGTCCAGAGTGGAGGTTGTGAATGAAAATGGATGTAAAAGCAGAACACAGGAGAAACAATGCTGCTGGGCCTTTTCCTAATGGGCCATTGGCCTCATCTTGTCTAAACCGGAATAATAGAATCATACTTGAGCTGTGACTAATAGCTCCATGTTTTATTTTGTACAGCATATTTATTTTTCTTTTGGAGGAAGTACAAATGGAAGAATAAAGAGAATTATGTAGCAGCATCCTTATGTACCAGATACATACAAATCTGTGCTCTAAATTTTGAACTAGAGAAAGATTAATCTTCCATTATCATACATTTGGGACTTTGAGATGAACTAAAACTTAAATACTGTGCCCGTTATGATTACTTCAGTTTCATTCTTCATTCTGTTTGCTTTGGTTAATATTTTTATTTTATTCAAGGCTAAGAATATGAATGTATCCAACTGACTTTATTCTTCAAGTCAATTTTATTTGACTACTCACTTTATTTCTGATGCAATGATCTGTTTGGCCTCCTGGGACCTCTTTAACAGCTACACAAACATAATGTTTCTATCACCTTGATACGGTCTGACTTTTCCGAATTCTAAGAGAAATGCTTTTTCTTTAATATTTCAAAGATGGCTCTCAGAGACCCCAAATTTGAAACATGGTTAAACACAATGGGTTTTCATGTGCTCTATATCTTTGTTTGGTGTTGACAGTACTTTTCTTTACACAGTACTCTCCCTCCCAAATCCCCATTAAGTCTATTTTGATTTAAGTTGTTGCAGTTTAATAACAGTTTGTTCATAACGGTTCTAACATGAGATAGGTCTAACTGGTGCTAAACAAAAGTAGCATCACTATCTAGGACAACATATATATGCATATAACATAAAACATGAATTATGTCCTTATTCTGTGTGGCCCTTTTTTGGTAATTTCTGTATTTTGTCAGCTTCATCAAATATGCATGCCCAGTTTGGGGTGGGTTATCACTTGAGTACATTTCTATATATTGGGTTTTAATAAGGTCAGAAGAAAGACTTTGCAATTATAATTATTCTTACGCATACAGCAGCTGGGTCTGTGGGACCCCAAAACAAAATTCAATGTCAACTAAACACAAGGGTTAATACCTTCTAATTTATCTATATTGTGTATATAGTACCTCTTTTTCTATTTTAAGCTTGATATTATACTCTGCATAGTTTTTATACTGCTGTTGAACTACTGTTAGCTGCTGTGACTTAAATTGCCCTGCATGGATCAATAAAGTTTATTTTCTGAGATATCAGCCTGTTAAAATGTAACTATAAACGCAATGCTACAGTATGTGTGTGTGTCTTCATTGTACGTGTGAATATCTGCCTTGAGTTGAGGTGTATCACATCTCTGTGTGTGTGTGTGCTTGTAAGGAATGATGCAGTTGTCACACTCCTTCTGTTACCTGCGGCGAAAGTGTACCCAATGGGCAGATTGACATGGAAAAGTAAAGCAGCTTTCCGTCAACGCGCACGATGGTGACACACCCAAATTCCATGACGAGGTCATTAAATAAAATTCCCCTTGTGTGCTGTTCCATTGTATGTATGTGTGTCGCTGTAGTGCAGGTGCATCACACGACGGCCTACCTGTTTGTGTGCATGGTCGTAGGAGTTGATGTGGTTGTCAAACTCCTGGTGTCTGAGGTACTGCTTGTCACACAGCTCACAGTAGAAAAGAGCCTTCAGATCCTCCACTGAGCAGCCCAAAGCTCTCTCTGCACGCTCCTGGAGAAAGACAGAGACATAGAGAACGAAGTGAGTGCGTTGGAGGGATAGGGGGATAGAAATGAGAGAGAGTCGAGATAAAGGCATAAACAGACAGAGACATAAAGGGTTAGAGGGGCAGAGATAGAGAGCAAGAGGAATGATGCGAGGGGGGTTGAAAGAATGGCAGATTGTTAGCAATTTAGAGCAAATCTGCATCCCAGAGACATCAGCAGTAAGTTATCGCCTCTACATGTGCTCTGCATAAAACTGTTAAACGGCTTCCCATTAAAGTATGCTGCCTTTTCTGCTGCTGATGGAGGTTGGACAAAGGCACTGAAGCCCTGTGCTCATGGCAACTCGAGCCTGGGGACACATTTAATACAGCCACTGTAATAGAAACCTGCGTATGTACTATAATGGCAAATAGTCTGAGTCTGACTGCAGAGAAAGTGGCAATTGTAGCCGACAGACAGAAAAACAGAGCATGACTTAGTCTTTTGTACACTACTACGCTAAACTGTGCACGTGAAGATGAGAAAGTTCCAGACAAAAACACACACCTATAACGGCGCGTAATTAACGCATGGACAGTCAGCTACACATACATTGCGCAAATGGCATATGGACCTCAGGGAAAGAAATCTCTGGTCTGCATGCTCACATCAACCAGAGGGCTTTTTTATTTATATAGTTGTATAGATATGTGTGCTTGTGTCTGTGTGCGTGCACATGTGTGTTCAGGGGTGTGTGTGCATTCATGCCATGCTCTGCTACAGAATGTAATTTCCCTGAGGCTGGGAGCTGCCCATAAACACTATTGAATTCTGTTCTACACTGACATGATGGGAATTTAATTTGAGGTTGTCACTTCTTTCTCTCACTCTCTATCCTCCTCTGTTTCTTTCCTACCCTCTGTCCATCTCCTGACTCTTTGTCCTTCTCTTTGCTAGCTCTTGTGTTGTTTCAGCCTTTTTTTCCCTCTTCTCCAACTCGCTCTTTTTCTCCTCCCTTTATCTCTTCTTTTATCCCCTCTATTTGCCTTTTTTTTTTCTTTCTGTCTGGCTTGCTCCTTTTCTGTTTATTGAGCCCTGGGTCATGCAGTGACAGAGTCTATTGGCCCCAATTTGCCTCAGTAATATGCCTGCACATAGGAACAGAGGTGAGAGGAAAAGAGAGGGAGGATAGGAATGCTGGCAAGAGAAGAAATGACCCCTGCCTGCCCTCGCAGAGACACACACACACACACACACACACACACACACACACACACACACACACACACACACACACACACACACACACACACACACACACCTAGCATTATTATTACCACAGTCTAACAATCCCTGTTGTACATGCCATCACTTGTCACATACATAAATAACACATCCAGGTATGGTTTAACACACAAATTCAAACACACACACACACACACACACACACACACACACACGCACACTCATACACATACAGGAAAAAAACAATGCTTCCTCTGGCTTTTTCCATCTGGCTTCCAGTCAGAATGCATGATGAGGAGAAGAGGAGAGGAGGCTGTAGGACCATCAGGCTGTCAGGACACAATTTACTGACATCAACAGAAAGGTAACTAATATACATTGATCCTGTGGTTCTGTGTGTGTGTGTGTGTGTGTGTGTGTGTGTGTGTGTGTGTGTGTGTGTGTGTGTGTGTGTGTGTGTGTGTGTGTGTGTGTGTGTGTGTGTGTGTGTGTGTGTGTGTGTGTATGCCATGGTATTGATCCACCTCGCAGGCTTAAGTCACGACCAGGAAATGATCCAATCATTCCTTTGATTCCTTTGAGTGCTGCTAGGGTGATGAGATTGAGATAATGAATGTTGCGTATTTGTCAACCATTGGGCTTATGTAAGATTACATAGGAGCTGTGTGAGTGCATGTCTTCATATACTCATTGTGTGTGTGTACGTGTGTATATTTCTGTCTGCGCTTGGCTTTGTAGCCCCTAACACCTTTATTCTCACCTCTCTGTGTTCTGTCAGGGTAATTATTTTGAAGAGGGAAAATGTTATACGGAAAGAGGGGTGTATGTATATGACAAAAAGTGTGAATGCATGAAAGCAGAAAATATGTGTCTGTGAACTCAGGAGCTATTTATTTATGTCGCAGACATCCTCGCATGTGATTGTCCATTTTGCTCAAACATGTGAGCCTTTATTTGCCTAAACCTAATATGATTTCTATCCTTTGTACCATAACAGAATGCATAGACACACTTACAGAATCTACACAAACACACACACACAGTTATTCATGCATGGTCACACACAGTCTTCCATCCTGATATACCATTGCTAAATTAACCTAGACCTCAATTTACCTCACTAGCATAAATCTGTTTGCAGAGAAAGCACTACTGATATCTGCAGACCTGAACGGACAGTGATTGTTTGCATGAATATGTGTGTGAGTGTTTGTGCGAGGCTGTGAATGTGAATGAGTTTCTACGCTTTTTTCTTCTTCTTTTTCGCCTATCCTCAATTTGTGGGAGAAGGTCCATGTTATTCCTCCTCATAGCTGAAATTATGCCACAAATAAGAGTCGTTATGAACCATAACCGGAGTTTCAGGCACACATGCGCATGAAATTCAATATCTCGAGCTTTTGTGGAAATGAACAAGTCACGCTTAAAGTGTTTTACACATGTGGTGTGTCAGCGTTTGAAAATGTCTGCACTGGAAAGTAATGATATACAATTTATTCATGAAAGAAAAAAACAAAGTCCCTTAAAGGAACTTCTGGTGGTTTTGCAGATTAAAAATGTTCGGCACCTTCCTGATGCAATCCCCCTGTCACTGCCATTGTACCCGTTCAAACGGCCCTCTTGGTTGAGAGAGGCTGGATGTATGGTTGAGGCCAAGTTAGAATGAATATACAGTAAATGTGATACATATGTGATATCCACTTAAAGCAAGGTTAGGCTAGCAGTGAAACATTTTGTGTCAACAGAACACACTTTTAAGTGGTTTAAGTCTTTATGAAATAAAATAAAACAAAACAAATACTGAAAACACTGAATAAAACATACTTTAATGCTCAGAGTGATGAAGATAGACAACATGTAAACTGTATGTACAGTGACTTGAATATGTGTTTAATGCAGTTACATTTTTGCATTATTTGTTATGATTTAATCAATTACATTAAAATCAAGAATTAAAATACTGTTCAGTACAGACACCTACTGTACTTGGGCTAAATTGTTTCACTTGTCTCACTGGTCACATTCTCGCTGGTTGTAATTAAATATTGAACAGCATTTTCATGGATGCTGCACTCATCCTAGAGACAGTCAGTGTGAGGGAGGACTAACAGACTGATATTACAGTACAGTCACTCTGACATATCCTTTTGAGATCATTTTGCCTCCTTAATTTGATGTATTTCCTAATAAAATGGGATGGTTGGATGGGACATTATGCACAGAGATACCAGGCCTAAACACATTGGATGTCATTGTGGGAGAAAAATAATAAAAACAACCTTATTTAAGCCTGAAAGAACATGATGAGATAACCTCTAATAACACAGAAAGTTTGAGATGTTGGTGTAAAATGGATGCATAGAGTTAGAAAAAGCAGTTTTTGTTGCACTCTTTCTTTTTCTTTCCCCTTGTGTCCTTCTTTCTTTGTGTTTTTATCAGTATGTGTGGTGACTGTGACTGTGACTAGACGGTGAGCAATCGAATATCATTTGCAGAAGAGTGTGTGCATCCTCGGACTTCATAAATGTGTTGGTTTGGACATACTGTGATGAAACTGGTGAGATGTGATCGTTTTTAACAGCATGGCAGCACAAGTTCTAATTGCAATCTTGGTTCAATATGAATTTCAAAACATATCCAAACTAGCAAAAAATAGGGCGAAATAACTTAGCATGCATAATAAATCTACAGAGAGACAGAGAAAGAGAGCCCAGTAGCAACATAACTGGTGGTAACAGATTCTCTCTGTTCAAATGTGTTAACCGAAGACAACTTCCACTGCAGGGGGGAGAAAAAGCAAAACCTTACTGAAACTTAATAAATATGGCTTTCTTTGAGGGAACCATTGTTATAGAATTGCAGATTAAAACACAGGTCTTACAAGGTCACTTGACAATTAGCATTATGTCTCTTAATGAGCCCTCTATATAAGTGTACAGTATATGTCCATAATAATGCTGGTAGATGGTTTCAACTTGTGAATACTTTCTCTTTTTGCTTCTGCATAAATATATATAAATAATATATATATATATATATATATATATATATATATATATATGTTTTCACAATTTTTTTAAAGTGCTCCCCTGGAATTTCTTAATAAAGGTTTTCAATAACTTTGCCTCTTTCCTGCAAATGTACTCATGTTGCTATCATTAAGTATTACATTATTGATTGTATTACTGACAAATACTAATGAGCGACAATCAAATGACTCATAAGATGCACCTGTCAATAATTTGATAGTGTATCACGTGTATTTTCTGTATTTATATCTAATGTTTAATATTTTGTAACTAGCGGCGAAAAATACAACAATGGAAAGTGAATAGGAGCTAAATGTTGTGCTGCCTTTCATAAAGCAACATTTGGAGAGTCCAAGGCAAGGTCTCTCCAAAATATGAGAGCCATCTGCCTATTCAAAATGTTTATTACAATAAGATTGGAAAGTGTCCAATCTAATGAGTGAAGCATTCTCTCTTACGCTGACCGAAGAATTGTCTCTCACTCTTTCAGGTGTGTAAAAATTGTGAAGGAGAGGAGAGGGGAGGAGAGGGAGGGAGGAGAGGAGAGGAGAGGAGAGGAGAGGAGAGGAGAGGAGATGAGAGGAGAGGAGAGAGGGGGGAGAGGAGGTAGTGGGAGAGGAGGAGATTGAGAGGAGAGGGGATGGAGGGGCTCTCTTCTCAGGATCTCGGGGCTCTTCTTCTCGTCTCTTGAGGGCGTCCTTCTTTCTCTTTTTTCTTCTGCTTCATCTTCCTCTTCCAGCGAGAGGAGGGAGAGGGAGGATGAAATGAGACGAGAGTGACAGGGATAAACAGTGAATAGGAGACATTTGTGAATTCAGAGAACTTGTAATTGCTACTGTGCCTTATGAGAACAATTCAATAAACAGTTATTAACTGCTTATCAAAACAAATTAAGTCTTTGATTATCTTCAGCTATAATTATCACTCTAACTTGGCCACTGTAACGAATAGAAACAAATCCATTTGTCGTGAAAAAAATAATTCAGCAAAACCTGTTTGCCTCCCGCTCTGTCCCCCTCTCTCAGTCGATATACATGTATCTACCTTACTGTTTTCTTCTCTGTCTCTAAAATGTTCCTGTGATTCTCTGCAGCCAGACACACATGCATGTGTTGATTTCCATTCTTCTGTAGCTAATGACAGCTCACCTGAGGGCTAAGTTGCTTGTTACTGTAATGAGCTGTAGATCTCGGCAGCAGTCGCACTAGTGTACATGTGCACACACATGAACACGGATAGCTCAGTGTATTTGGAGACATCTCCCTTCACTGCCTTTAATATGCTTCTATGTCCAGTACCCACCCATGTATTCATCTGATGTTTGCGTATGCATCTGCAAGAACCTCCCAGCCTGTGTTTTTGTCTATATGAAACTGATGGTGTGATTATGTGTCTATGTATCTTTGTTTGCTCCAGATAATTAAAGCCAGTTAGAAGTATGGCCAAAACAAGCACATTGAGCAATCATAGCCAAAACCGTTGACCATAAATACGGTCAGAGTTTTCTTGCAGCCAAAAGGACAGATGTGTTAGTACCAGTGAGCTACGTCAGCAACCAACTCTGTGAAGTCTAAAATAATTCACAATACAAGATTACCACCACATACACGTAAAAGTACAAAGTGTATTCCCATGTCCAGTGTCAGGTTTGTTGTGACTCATGTTTCTGTGCAAACTGTATGCTATATTAAGCACCGGCTTCTACACCATGAATCACCAGCGTTGGTCTTTTCCTTCCCTTTGTGTCTTGCTCAAAATACAACCAAATGCTCCATCTCCCTCTGACCTTTTAAATTGAGCAGCATGCAAGACAAACAAACTAAATGCATAAATGATGAGGAGATTATATTTGCTAATTTGCCCTGTGCCCTTTGTTGTCTCGTTGAAAGGAGAATTGCTTCCCTCTGGATTTGATCCTTAAACTGGGAGTCTGCATCCTTTGTAACAAATGTTTTGTTTACATTTAATCTGGTTTTCACTTTAATTTCACCACTGTGGGAGAATGGCTCTGTACTCCTGTAAATAGCAAGAGTTAAAGTGCCACCTTGCAGCTTTATAAGGGGTACTCCAATGATTTTATATTGCACTTTCATAAAACTCTAAACCCCTAGTTCTCAACACAGGCTTTCTGTTATGAAAGAATCTGTCCACAGTCTCAAATCCAATGAGTGATTAACCTTGATGACATCATCAGGGGTGTCCTTGTTTAAAAAATGTGATGAATACATTTCTTGTTCAAAACTTCAGGTGTAAAATCGGAGAAGTGTCCCTTTCAATAAAGGCAGATTACATCAAAATCAGATCAAGTTTACAGGAATTGCAAACCCTTTTTTAAACATAACCCCCAATTGTGTTGGACAAAACCTCTTAACTTCAGCAATCAAACAGATATTCAGTTGGATTGAGATCAAGTGACTGATTTGGGTAGTTGCCTTCATTGTCCTGCTTCACTGTCCTAAAATTGATTATTTATATATTGGAAATCTGCATCTTTTACATTGTTGACTCAATATGAACGTAAACAAACTCTTTTAATTTTAACCTTGTAATGTAATGTAATACGCCAAAGCACATTAAAAAAAAACAGGAAATGTGTTATTGCCTAAACAGTTCCAGGCTGCACAGTACAGCATGTGTTGCTTTCATGCTCTGTTTACAGTACTGTGTGTAAAAATACATCAATGCTGCTTATAGATTTTAAGAGCTAAAACTTCTATACAAAGAGAAAACCACAGGATACCCCCCTTAGCCCGTGTATACCATGTGAGATATCACATCCAAATACAAAAGAAGGTGAAGAAAAATGAGAGAAGGGGGTTCTCAGAAATACTGTACTCCTTTTGTCTGGGGCAACAGCAGGAAGCTTGTGGCATGAACAAATCCCACTGTCCTCCTGTTGAAGTCATAAATCTATGATTAGTCTCAAAGCCTGACCAAACGATCACTCAGCGAGCGATCAAAATTTAATTCTCTGTCCATCACAAAGCAAGGCCAAAGAGCCACTCTGCTGATCTGTACTCCCTCCCTCTCTGCCTTCCTTCTCTCCATCTCGTCCTGATACAGTCTATGATCTGGTCCTTATTCAACAGGGCTCCCCTGTTTTCGTAGCGTTATTCATGCGCTGTCATTGATCAATCCTATTCTGTGCCACATTTAAAATCTCCACACCTCTTAACTTCTTCCCTATCCTCTCTCAATCTCTCTGTGTTCATGTCATGCTGAACACAATATGAGCTCAGCCTTTGGCTCGTGCAGGACAAGTTAAACTGATTCACCAGGGCAGAGCATAGCTTTCAGACAAAAAGAAAAACGGAGGACATCTTAAGACATTTTATCCAGTTGAACAAATATGACCCTTAGTTTCTTTCCAGCTGTTTTGTGGATACAATGTGTGTTGGATGGGAACAAGACAGAAACCAAAATGCATGAAAGCATGCATGCAAATTCCTAAAATACCCTGCCGTTCTACAATCTGTGGTCTCCTCTGTGTCTTTTAATGTCTTTTTATGATCCTACCACTCAGTCACTGTGCTCTTCTGGGACTTGCATGTTTTTTTTCTCTCTTTCTCTCTGTGCACATTAAGGAATACATCATAAACCAATTAAAGGGAGACAATGGACGGTAGGTATAAAGGATAGAGAGGTGGATTTTACTCTTAGTCTCTGACATTTCTACATATATCTACAATAGATAGACTGTAAGTATGATTTTCATACAATCGTTTTTTTCTTGCACCTCTTTGATACTTTCTTCACAGCTGCTCTCAGGGGTGAAGATGACATAAAAAGAGCCTGGGATGGCCAGATTGCTAACATCTGATCATTTCTTATCTTTCACCCTCTCCTCTCACTCCATTTTATTTCAGGTATTTTTTCTATGGTCGTCCTAAATAATAATTTTGTACTTTCTATTAGTTCCTCTCTCATGAAATGTCAATAAACCTGAATAGGTAATTTTTTGCTACTGTTGAAATTTCCATTCCAAACCGAAGAATTAAATTATTATTTGACTTCCATTTTATAGATTCTTTGTCCGCGTTCCTCTTTCATCCATTAAAAGCCCTTGTCAGGTATGTGTCCTTCCATCTATGTGCTTCTCAGGCTTCTATCCTCTAAATGTCATCTCCAATATTAAATGATTTCCTCTAACAGCTGCCAGAAAATGGAATTATATGGACCATACACTCTTGACATTTCGATTGCAGACACAATTGAAAGCCCTGCATTGATAAATGGATATACACTGTAGTTAAATTGGTACACACGCACACCAAGCGCACATAATGTACAGACTCTATCTGTCCGTCCAGACAAGCTGATTGACTGCCTCAAAGAGGATTGCGCCTCTATCTGAAAAAGTGATCAGGCTGGGACAGTAATCTGTCAGAGTGTGATGATACAGATTAAAGTGGAAGACAAGTTAAGAAGATGAAGGTAATCAGTTTGGGAAGAGACAGATTTAAAGAACAGGATTAATACGATTGCAGATTACAGGCCGCACTTGTAACGCTAAATCTCGCCAACTCAGAAACGTACACATGAGGGGGAGTGAGGACGGCTGCTGCAGAGCAATGGGTTGCTGCTGTCGATGAATTGAGGAATGATTGCTGTCTTTCAGGCATCTATGATTGCCCTTTCTTTAGACGTTTTGAAGCATGGGTGAGCTTTTGTGTGTGTGCATGTTCGCTCTGTGTGGTTCATTGGGGGCTATCAGGGTATAACATGAGTGTGGCCAATAGGAGTGAGTGATCTCTCTGGCACATTAGAGTGCATGGATGGCTAATGATACTTCAGACCAGAAGGCTGGAATTGACTGTTCACTACAACATCATCGCCCTCATTCAGGGGGTACACACACAAACTCACTGAACTTCCTCTGTGGTGCACGTCAGTCCGACTTTGTTAAAGCTGGTTTTGCTGTACTCAAAGATTGTGTAGCAGTTAAGACCCTGTGCTGGCCGGGGATTGAAATCCCGCCAGGACTCTCTCTGCTTTCAACATTCTGCTCTACCTCCTTCCATCTCTCGGTTCTCTACATCTCCTTCTTTCTCCGTGTGTCCTCGCTATCATTCCCAACTTCTATCCAGCCCTCTGTATGGCTGCATTAGTATGTATGGCCGTGTAGCTCAGGGTTTAGAGGTTTATGTCTCCTAATAGACAGAGATTTGTCCTGTCACACCAACACCCACATACAGCTTAAAGAGAGAGAGACAGAGAGAAAACGACTCCCTCCGCTCTCTATGTGGAGGGGAGAGAAAGAACATTTATGTTGCTGTCTTATCTCCAGAGAGAAAGGTTCCATTTCTGTACAGACACATTATAAAGCATTCATTTGTGGCTTTCTCTTCTTTTCTCCCACGCTTTCCATCTCCTTCTTTCCCCCTCTCCCTCTCTCTTGCTGCCTCTATCTACCCCTTTCTCTCCCTCTTTCACTCGCTGTGATTGGATTAAGACCAAAGAAGCAGAGTGAGGAGATGAAGAAGGGATGAGAGTTTATTAAGCATGTGAGAGGTGAGATGACATACGGCTGTAAGCGAACAGATTGTGGAAGAGGTGTGTGTGTGTGTGAGGGTGTGTGCATGTACTGCACATTTCTGTATTTATGCTTGCAGAAGGTAGGGTGAGAAGAGGGAGGAAGTGAGGCGTTTAGCTGTGGAGCACTTTAATCAAGGGGCAAGCAATCCTGCATGACCCACTCTGTCATCCATTATTGATGCCTGCCTCTGCCAGGCTGATGAATCATTAAGCCACTGATCAGGCCTGGGAATTCTGCCTCCTCCTCGGCCGATGACACTCATTTACATAAATCACACGCTGCTATTTTTCACACGCTCTCACATAAACACAAACAAGCACCCACATGCAGCCACCTGACAAAATTCATAGATTTTGGTTTGCTTTGTGAAGAGCATGGCTCACCATTTTTTCTCCCAAAGCTTTTCTAAAAACACACATCTTTTTCATACCTAGAAGTTAACTTGAGCTGTGAATACAGAATTTATAAGGGGGCTTATGCTGTTCACGACAAGCACTCGGCAGCTGCAACACCTGCACACTCAGCGAGGAAAGACAATATGTTCCACATCCTCAGGACCTCACATTATACTTGTTTCCATTTACTAGATGAAAGATGCTTAGCATATGTAATTCAAAGAATCCCCCCCCCCCACACACACACACACACACACACACACACACACACACACACACACACACACACACACACACACACACACACACACACACACACACACAGCTAACTTTACATGAGTAGAGAAAAGAGTGAAACAGGAAGAATGACAGAGAGAGAAACAAAAAGAGGCAGAGAGTCAGAGATCTTGCAGCGTTTGTGTTTACTTCTTGCCTCCGGGCTTTATGGCAGAGGAAAAGTGGAGAATCTTAGAGAAATTGATGAATACCCATGGCATGCAGGCACACATGCACTCACACAATCCACCCACATGTTTTGTCTTATCTTTGTGGGGTTTCCTCTCCCCCCTCCTCTCCTCTCCCCGTTCCTCTCCCCCTCTCCTCTCCTCTCCTCTCCCCGTTCCTCTCCCCTCTCCTCTCCTCTCCCCGTTCCTCTCCCCCCTCCTCTCCTCTCCCCCTTCCTCTCCCCCTCTCCTCTCCTCTCCCCTGCTGCTGTTTCCATTTCTTCCCATTCAGTGTTGTGACTAATCCCGTACCACAGGGTAAGAATATACCTCACAGCAAGGGTAAGAAGGCCCCATAGCAGACTCATGCAGAGTCGCGCAAACAACAATCACGGCACACCTACATACAGAAACAGACAGTCAGAGGAAACAGGCGCTCTGCCCATAAAAAGAAGGTAGCCAAGGCCTGGTGGCTGGTAGCTGGAGGCTGCTTTCAGACCACTGTGATCCTGCCATCCTGGCAGCACACAGCCAGGACATTTCTGCACAGCGCTAAGCTGAGCGCCTGGCGTCTCCAATCTGCTAAACACAGAAATACTGCTGCTCATGATAATTGCGATGGTTTTTTCTCTGCATCGCGGCTGATGTGAAGGCAGGTTGAGGCAAACGGCATGAATTATTAGTGTCTGCATCGTAGCTCGCGCTGCTGGTGGAGGTAAGTCTGATATAATTTGATGCATTGTTACTGATGCATGACCGACCCTGTGCTATCAGAATGTACTAGTAGGTCCTATCTGCTTTGATAAATAAACATGAGAGCACACCAGCATGAACAAACATGAGAGCACACACAGTGTTATTATAATACTACATGCATTTTTGCGCCGCTTGTGCGATTGGTGTTTTTTTGTCTGCCTCCCTGTATGTGTGTATGTACAAGGACGTTCTACTGTATATGTGCGCACATACGAGCAGCATATTCCCAGGTACACCGAGATATAATAAGGTATTAGTTCAATAATGCCCTTTTCATCTCTGAATCCTTGACCCTAACATTGACCTTTTTATCACTTATTTTCCCCATAGGGCTATTTGTCCAAGGTTAAATTGGAAAGGTTAAAAGGTCAGGGGTAGGAGCCTGTGGCTGAGACGGCACAAAGATGAAAGTCTCACCTTGAGATCCAACAAAGCCCCACTGCTTACGATGAAATGATATCATATCAAAGTATTGACTGAATGATATTCTGAAAGTTCCCAAATGTCACAGATTCATTGTAACACCAAGTGCTCTTGTGACAATAAAAAAAACATCCTCATTTTTCTAGAAAGCAGACATCCACATGACATTTTCAGAATACATATTTCCAATGTATACACATGTTCTATAATACATTTTAAATCATTATCTCAGTCTCTCGCTATGACCTAAAGCAGTCTGCGTGAGAGCAGTGCTGTACTCAGCATTGCACTATGCACAAGAACAGCCTATTCTGTGCGAGGCAGAGCAATGCAAAACATGAAAGCCTTGATCCTATGTCAACAATTTCAAGTGAAACTTGTTCCTATGCATTAAAATTCCTCAACCACTTTGATCTATAAATGCAACGTGCCTGCTCGACTTCTTTCAGTCGCAATAATGTTTATAAATTTGGCCTCATGCACATGAAAAGTGGGAAAGAAATAGGACCTGAACATCAAGCTGAGGATGAAATCCGAATTGCTTTATTCAGAAGATCTCTGCTAGGCCGGGAATAATTCCTCGGCTTCTGTTCAACCATGAGGTGCTGGTTCACAGCCTCTCTTTCAGTGAGTCATCTCTTCTCTAGAGAACAGATAATTAATTTGTCTGAGCAGCTCTTAACCCCGGCCCAGTGTGTCAGTGGTGGAGACACACACAGACATTCAAGCACACAGGTGCAAATATATGTAACGTGCACACCCACATGTGCACGCAGGCACATACACACAGTGATTTCCATATCTGCTCCCACAGTACATGAAAGCAGGAATCTAGGTAGAGCAGTAGAATAGGAAGCAGAGTCAGAAAGTAAAATGCGGGTTATTGAAGAACAGAAATACTGACCAGCAAATAAAGCACGTCCTCCCTTTTCTTTCATTCCTTCAAGGATTTTTCAGCAATATTGCTACTGCAATATCACTACCATCGCTTACACACACACACACACACTCCCTTATAGGCATACTGCACACAAACACAGATGCACACACACACACACACACACACACACACACACACACACACACACACACACACACACACACACACACACAAAGGCCCTAAACAGTTGAACCATTGACCTGCTAAAAAATGAATGGGTTGGAGCGATGAGACGAAAAGCAATAGGAGAGGGAGATAAAAGGAGAGTCAGGGAGAGGGGGGAGTTGGAGCAAAGGTATCGCCTAGAGAAATGGATTGAGGAAGAGACGGACAGGCAGTGGCAAATGAGAGTAAAAAAATAATTAAAAAAGGCAGGGTGTAGGAGAATAAAGACCGAACCTTGAAAGAGACATGACATCCTAATGACTATGAAACAAAAACGCTTTCATCTCTTCATCTTTCACCTGTCGTCTTGCTATCCACTGTTTTTTCGGAAGGGGACAATGATACTCTTTTGATAACTATGATTAATTTTTCTTTTTTTTGCATATAATTTTGTTTTGAGCGTTCCTTTCAGTTTCTACCTGTGCTGGTGTTCCAGATGGTTCATCACATATCCTGTAATTATCAAACACTCACTAATTGTATGTGAGTGTGTGTGTGTGTGTGTGTGTGTGTGTGTGTGTGTGTGTGTGTGTGTGTGTGTGTGTGTGTGTGTGTCTCCAGGTAATTATCTGATGCTGCGATCACTAATGCCCACACAGACAAACATCTGTCCCAAGGTAATATACGAAATGAGAGGTTGGCCATCTGTTGTGTCCACGTGCCACATGCAGGGGTGTATGATAACGTGTGTGTCACTCACAACATACATGTGTACATTTAATACCAGCATTTGCGCTTTACAGATATTTGTAAACCTCATGATGAACATGTTAAATCAATAGAAGCAGACAAACTATTACCAAACACTCTCAGCCCACACTGCCCTTCAAATGTGCTCACACACACCCACACAGAGCTCATGCAGGTCAGCTCAGCCCCACAGACATCCATGCAGTTATGCCACAGAAGCTGAGTTTAGCTCCTAGGCATCAGACCCAAACACAAATAAATAAATACTTTCAATTTATAAACCGGCATCTTAAGTCTGACAAGACTTTTAGTCCGCACAGAAGGTTGTAAATGTGTGCAAACACAAGTCCTCTGGGTGGAACATCATCTTTTAAGTGATTGATAAAATATTTCTTTGGATAAGTTGTATTCATGCAAGTCATGGTTGTGTGTGTTTGGGTTTCCAGTAAGCAGCAGGTCAAAGACACACAGATAAAGAGTGAGCCAGTTGTCAGTAAATTGAATAAAGATCATCTTCATCTCAGAGGTGAACAAGCACTACAAAGCCAGTGAGCACACTTGAGCAGAAGCACACCTATACAGAGATGAATGCGCTTGTATCACATCTTGTGCCTCCCTCTTTACAGTCTCCATCAGTCCTGAGGGCGTGCTGCGCTGTTGTTGAGAGACTGGCAGGTTATGTCACCTCATTTACAAGTTACACAATGCAGCACAAACAAACAGGGAGAAAACTTCCTAAAGAAAAAGAAACAGAGGGGGAGGGGGGGCGATCAAAGAATGCTGAAAATGAGTTTGAGAAAAGTCAGAAAATACTGAGGCAACGACTTTCTCTGGGGAACCATCCTGGTTATCAAGTAGAAGTTATTATGCTATAAAGGACTAATGAATTCATTAGCTAAATGAAATGTCAATAAAGGCTTGAGAGAGTGTTGAAATCGATGCCAACTGTCTGACTCTCCCCCTTTACCCTCCTCTTTCTCGTCTTCCTATCTCACCCATCTGTCCTAATTATCCACCCTTCTCCCCAACACACACTCACGCGCACACACTCTCTCCGGAGTGTTGAGTGTAAACTGTGATGGAGGACATTACCGGTGATCAGTGGGAGCACTTTGCAGTGGTCAGCAGGAATGGTCCAGTCATACAGGACTTTAGTATTCAGCAGCACTCACCTGCTCGCTCTCAAACTGTTCCACTAGGGCCAGATGGCTGATTCCGTGTGTGTGTGTGTGCGTGTGCATGTGTGTGTGTGTGTGTGTGTGTGTGTGTGTGTGTGTGTGTGTGTGAGTGTGTGTGTGTGTATCAACATTACACTGTATGAATGTGAGTGACTGCAGCATTACTGCAGCCTTGACTGTAAAATAACTTTTCTGACGATAGAAGAGTCAACAGCTCTCGAGCAGCTTTTGATCTTGTATTGCAAACACCTTTTAACATAAACTCACATTGAACTTCTTTCTATCTGACATTTGTCGAACTTCATTAAATGTCAAGTTGCTATTACCAGCTTGATCCCCCCCCCCCAAAGTTCTTTAATACTGAGCCTGTATCCCTTATTACTATGATCATCATTAGCAGCGCACAATGATTCCTTGATATCGCGTTGACACCCATGAGCAAACTGGCACGCCAAATGGCGAGGCAGTTGGCTCATCTCACCTCTGTCCCCTCATGATGGCTTAATATTTGCAGTACGTGACTCACTCCGAACATAGCAGTGTTTTTGTGCAGCTAAATACTTGTTTCAAGATAATTGTTCAGGGCATATGTTTAAATGCCACCTCATTTACATAAACACTGTTCAGCTCCCCGCGGACTCAGTGAAAACACAAGGGTGCAATCACAGTGTCACACATCCACATCCACACACATATTTGCACCCTCTTTGTCACTGCTGTATAGCCTGCGATTCATCTGTTTTGTGCAACAGCAGTGAAATATACATCAAAGTGGTCCTAAGTGGATGAGCAGCTAAGTGTGCTCACACACAAGACTATAATATTCTACAGAGGGACGCATTGGAGACAGAGGAAAAGGGATTGGAGGATATTTGGACAAGGGACAGTAAAAAGAAGTGGACGGTGTATTAGTTTGGATCTGTTTGAATGAAGTATAATGCATTAAGGCTGTGCTCTTTGCACACACCTGTCTACGTCTCTCCTCCCTCCATGCTGACTCCAAGAACAAAAAAACATAGAAGTGTTCATGAGAGTTTGAAGAATGACTCCCCAATGAAGATTAAGCACTAATATTGATACAGGAACCAAAATGTTGACACGTCCGAGAGACCTTTCACAATGACTAATTAGTGATGATAAAGTAGTAATGAGCACAATCCTAATCTAGACATACCACAGCACTCCACAGGGAAGCTAACTAAACAACAAAGCCCAGTCTTAACAAACATGAGAGGATTTGTTGTGAAGGAAAAAAGGGGGCCGTGTGTCTAGACGGCTGTTCTTTACCACTCGTACGCGCCCAGTGTTTTCTTAATGCTGCAATGCCTTATCAAAGTGAAGACACAGAAAGATACCCCTGACAAATCCCAGTTGTGATATCCTTTGTACTCCACTGATCTAAGCTAAATCAAAGAGCAGCTAGCTGTTGTGCTGGCTGGCGCGGCGTCCTCTACAAGAGAATGGACAGGTGCAAAAGATGTTGCTCAGCATGTCTTATAATCTCAAAGAGGTGTATTCAACGCGGCTGAAGGACTTTTTTTTTCACCTAACACAAAAGGTCACTTTTGATACTTGACCACAAGCGCTGCCTGTTTATCATGCTGACAGCCCCATAAATTGGGACATGTCTAAACTAATATAGATAAATCTGAAAGCACATCTTTTTTTATTTTTCAACCTTCCTCACCTTCTTAGCCAGCATTTTCTATCACGGAAATAACTTTCCACATGTAGATGTATCTATATTAGTCAGGACATGGACTTGGAGGTAAATGATGTCCTTCCTACCATGAATGACACCTATTACTGAAAGCCTGCAGCATGGAGGGATTATAATATGTACCCAACATTTCTATTTTTACTTTTTCCACATGGAGGTTAGCTATAGTTGAGCCTGTTAGACCCTGAAGCTGATATGGATTTAATGTTCTGATCAGGGACACTTCAGCAGAGTGAAAGCTTGAATCTAGATATGTTTGTTGAAAGGGACTCTTCTGCGTCATTGCTGTTCATGTTGTTTGCTTGAATTGTTTAAAATAAAATGGATTGAGTCAATGCAGTATAACAATCTTTTGTTTGTTTGCACCAACAAGAGAGGAACAAACATGTTCAAACAATCCCTGCTCGTAACAGCCTTAACACGTAATGGATAAGCCAAGTGCTGTCTGAAAATTTCGGCAATACAATACATGAGTTTTGGGTTTTGTGTAGTTTAGGGAAAATAAAAATGTTTTTTTCATGTAAGAAAAAATATACTGCTCACTGTGCGTTAAACGAACGTTGCCGTAACAAAATATAGAGTGACGTTGACACTTTCCTTATTTAAATCAGTAAATATACTAAACAAGCCAAAGATTTACAAATCATTTAAGATGCAACTAACAATCATTATCAGTTAGCCTGCTCATCATTTAGTCAATTCATCGATTCATTGTTTTGTCTATAAAATGACACCTGTCACAATTTCCCAGAGTCCAAGGTGAGGTTTACAAAATGCTCGCTTTGTCCAACCAAAAGTTCAAAACCCAAAGAATTTGAGTTTTAAATTATATAAAATAATCCAAAGGAACTCAATAAATGACCAAAATAGTCGTCTGTCAATCACAAAATTGATTAATTGACTTTACATTTTTTGCCAACTGTCAATACATGACACCATTCAATACTTGAAGCTACTGACTATTTTGATTTGCACTCAAAAAGTATTTTGTTTTGATGCTCACCCCTTATTGTAACTCAAATGTAAATATATGGTAATGCTTTGCTCATCTCAAACAAGTGTCAAGTCTTTTTAAATACATTTTCATAACATGCTAAACGGAACAAAAATTTACGACAGCCAGAAAAGTAGGCAAATACATTCATCAGTCTAAAAATGTGAATATTTCTTAGTCAGTACGCTTCATGAGCATCCAAATTAGATTTTTAATGACAGATTGGACTTGCTTCTGAGACAACACTAAACTTGTGCAGGCGCAATAAAAAAATGAGCATTTGATGATTCTACAAGGAGATGAATGGGCTCTGAGACAGATGACTCAAATGATAAAAAGGAGCCCTAATTTTAAAAAATTGAGATTTATGCATACTGTATATAAAGAGTTTGCGCAGCAATTATGTCTTTTGCATGAAATTTTTAGTCCTTCTGAAAATAGTGTGTGTATTTAGGTGTGCGCAAACGTTTGTACATATATTTTTTAATATGACTCTTTGCAGCATCTCTGACAGCCTGACTGTGTCTGCTCAAAACTGTTCGCTCATTCTCATCACATAGTGAGCGCAGGCCGAACATGACAGACTGGTAATGACTTGAGCATGAACACGCGCACACACACTCACATAGACACGCTCGTACACACATACCAGCTGCTCCTTTCCTCCTTTCTCATCAAACTTGTCATCAGCTCTGCCAGTTTGTCTCGTCTCACATTAAGAGCTCATGAATAATGTGTGATTACCAGAGACCCTCCGAGCAGCTCCTGAATCTACGATACACGCACACACACACACACACACACACACACACACACACACACACACACACACTAATTCACAAAGTCCAAAATATCATACATATTAACATGTACTGTCATTTTCTTTGCTTCTCTCTTTGCCTTCACTCTCTCTCTCTCTCTCTCTCTCTCTCTCTCTCTCTCTCTCTCTCTCTCTCTCTCTCTCTCTCTCTGTCACACACTCTTTCTTTGTCTCTGAAAGTGCACAAACAGAAAATACACAGCCAGTAAGTGCACACAGACTGAGAGCCAGTTTGAAACTAAATGCCAGTTTGGTGGCTCAAAGGAACCACAGGCACCAGGGAAAGGTCAGGGTGTTACCCCAGCAGTCTAGGCCGGTCAAAACACACAAACGCACACACACACACACACACACACACACACACACACACACACACACACACGCACACATACACACACACACACACACACACACACACACACACACACACACACACACACACACACACACATATTTATATACACACAAGACCGACAGACACCTAACAAACACTCCCCAGGTAATTAGTGCTATATTCGGCTGGGCAATTCATCTCCTCCTGAAAGCACTAATGTAATTTGATTAGTTTAATTTCCATAGCCGTGAGTGGGAGAAGGAGGCATGGAGGGACAATGGCTTCATGGTTGGATACCCATTTTCTCTTCTTTTTAAAATATCCAAAAAATAAATCTTTCTTCTATTGCTCACGAAAACAAAAAGGTCACAAATACAAATATCCACCCCTGTCTTCAAGATCCTCAGTAGATGACCCTATACTTGTGAGCAACTTCCTATGACAATATCAATTATCTAATTCTTGTGATGAATTAGTCAGAAGAAAAAGTAAATAAAAGTGGCAGAAATGGACACACACACACACACACACACACACACACACACACACACACACACACACACACACACACACACACACACATACACACACACCTAGGAAGGTCTATCAAGAACTGCGTGTTCTCCTACCGGTGAATCACTGGTTGCGGTTGGACACAGTGGTCCTCTGAAGACTCCCTTGACGCGTCGAAAGTGTCCATTGCTCAGGTGTGTGGAGCTGATAACCAGGTAGTAACACGCGCTGCACGCCATCCCAGGGGCAACACGGGGCTTTGGGCCCATATACGGCAGGTTCCTCTTCCTCTGCTTCGGGTCCTGGGTGTCGGCGGTGTCCCGGAGGGCGCCAAAGTCGGGTCCTGCACAGGTGAGAGCGCGACCGGGCCGGTGCGATGGAGGACGTCTCACTCCTGTCCTTTTTTGGGAAGTCTGTGGCTGCATTTGAAAAGGGAGACAAGATGAGAAGCAGGAGAGAGAGAGAGAGAGAGAGAGAGAGAGAGAGAGAGAGAGAGAGAGAGAGAGAGAGAGAGAGAGAGAGAACTATAAACTGAAAGATACAAACAGAGAAGACTGAGAGACAGGAATGTTGTACTGACCGAGTTCTGCTGCTGGAGTCTGCGCTTGGCATGCTGTCGTCGGTCGGGCTTAAATACATGAATGAGCGCCTGTGGAGTGCCAGAGGAGGAGAGGAATCCATCCAGTCTCTTCTCTCTCTCTCTCTCTCTCTCTCTCTCTCTCTCTCTCTCTCTCTCTCTCTCTCTCTCTCTCTCTTTTTTTTTTCTCTCTCTCTTTTTCTGTCTTTTCCCTAGTCCGCTAGTCCAGTCTGTAAAGTGTATGCAGCTTTAGCCAAGCAGCAGCACCCCAATTTGGCTTCTCAGTAAAGAAAAGGGGAGCAGGCACTCTCGCAGGTGCGACTCCGCTTCACGTCGAAGAGGAAAGAAAGGGAAACATCTGACCCTTTTCCTCTCCCCCTGCTCACTGTTGATTGGCACCGAGTTTAAAATAACCCGTCTTGTGAATGAAATTCCGACGCTACATTCATCCAGAGCAGTAGTTATTATCGGGCTCCAGCGCAGGCAGGCTGAAGTGGTTCAGATTCCTTCTCAAGGAAGAAACACACACACTCACTCTCTCCTCCTCCTCACCCAACTCTCTCTCTCTCTCTCTCTCTCTCTCTCTCTCTCTCTCTCTCTCTCTCTCTCTCTCTCTCTCTCTCTCTCTCTCTCTCTGCACCGGACTGGATTCATGTGTGCTGTAGCTTATAATATGCTGCCCATGCCCATGCGTGGGTCCGGGATAGGGGGATCACTTCTGTCCACGCCGTGCTTGAGTAACTTTGAATTGAAGTGCCTCCCCTCCTCCTCCCCCATCTCTCCAATTTCAGTTTCTTCTTCTCTTTTTTTGAGAAAGAAAGGGGATACACTTTATTGACAAGGTGTGTATCATTGTGTGTGATTTAAGTTCTTCTTCAAATGAGCCACCGACAATATGTTTGTGTCAATCTCTCTCTCCCTCTCTCATGTCTTCTGGTGCACCCTCACCCTCGTCCCTCTCTCTTGTCCTTTTGAGGACATCAAAGTAAAAGGGCCATCCTGTTACAGGGTGTCGGTATCGTCAGGGGAAATGAAACCTCACTCAGTTGCAACCTCGGGACCATGATTTGATTACAGATAAAAGGTTCTTTCTCCGGCTCGGCCTGTCAAAGTGCGCCGGGTGCCGTCAAAGAGCAGCTCGGAACTCGCTGCAGCTGAGCCTCAGTGTGTCTCAGCGGCGTATGGCGCTGTTCTCCAGCGTGGTGCTGAAACTATTAAACTGTGAGCAGCCACAGCACTGCGCGGCGCGTCATGCATATTCAGCCCGGGATTAGGGTGCCTTTTGTGCTCATCGTCAACACTAAACGCCACAGACAGCTCTGGGTTTTAGAGGTAAACATGAGGTAGAAGGACACAGAGGGACAAGTCACTGCCTGGGAAGAGAGTCCACTTTCTGCTCCTTTTTACTTGATGTATGCACCCACAAAGCGATATATCCTTCAGGTTAGTACAACTTTCATTTTGTTATCAAGTTCAAGCTTTATTTAAGGTAGGACACCTGTCAGTGTAGATAAGTTATGTCTCCACAAAAATGTCTGACTCTGATAGGCTACTTATCCTCCCACGTCTTTAAATTTAGTGCAGCTATCAATTCCGCTTTAGGGTCTTTAAATATCTGCCTTCAGTGACTATATCAAGAGAAAACCAAGGTGCTGCTGTTTTTTTGATGCAGAGAAAAAAGCAACCTAAACAAAACTTTCTCTTATCACACCTTTTACTCAACAAACACCCAAAGGACACCTTGCACAAAAACTTTTTGTTTCCTATTATTGTTTCTGAGGCAATGGAACTTCCAAACACTTCAAATACAAATATGGCTGATCCTTGTACTTTCTCTGCTTTTGCAAACATATTATTCTTGGCAACCTCCTACTCTTTGTCAAACTGTTGCTCCTTTGCAACCTACTCATTCACCCATTCTACAGCATTTTCCTTCACTTTACCAAGTTTCCTGTCAAGGTGCTGCCATTTCACAGCCCTCTCAAACCACAGCCCTTTGTAGCTGCCTGCATCACTACATAAACTAACCTCGAAGCAATGATATTCAAAGCAACGTTGCATTTGGTTTTGATCTGTTATGACTGGGAGAGTCTGTGATGGTGCTTTTTTATATGCATGCCCTCCTACATGAGAGGTTTTTTCCTCAGGGACTCTGCAGTTCCCAGTTACAGTAAACAGAGCGAATGAAGCATGGATCTGTCGGTCTATACCATACTCCTCTGATGTGGGTCTATTAATGGACTGAATAGGCTCCCTCCTCCATCATACACTACACACACATGTAAGTGTGTGAGCAGTGAGCGTGTATTACAGTAACATCTTTGTTTTGAACTAGTATGATGAGTCGGTGACCCTCTCTGGTTTCAAAGGAGACCGTGGACAGAGGTTCCTTAGTGATGGATTTCCCCTTTGCTGTAATAGTCTGTGGAGTGTACGGTGTACTCTTGCTATATAAATATATATATATGTATAAAAAGATTTTACAGATTTCAAAGATTTGCCTTTTTGTACGTTTTTATTTTACATAATCGTACATGAGTAGACAATGTACACAGTATCTCGGTTCTTCTACAGTGACCTTAAAAACATACCTATTAAAATACAGGTAAGCACATATTTTAGGATAGTGATCTAACCTTGGATTTCTGAAGCACAACTTTTATTTAAAAATCAAGGCAAAGCCAATCTTAAAACAAATTCCCCTTTTGCTGCAGATGTTGGCCTAGAAACCAAATTTGGGTTACAAGATTTAATTGTTATACTTCTTACGCTAAGCCTTTTAAAGCCTATTGAGGTATTTAAAAGAAATGCCTTGTCACAAAGCTGAAAAAGGTAGTGTTTTTCTTAGTTCATGAACATTTAGCCATACCTGTTTTATTTATTACAGGACAGAGACCTTTATATTGGGGAAAAGCTCACTGGAAAAGAAAAGAATCTAAATAATAAATAATACTACATTTTGGTGCCTTGTCATGCTGTCATGGGTATGATTTCTAAAATGCTGGCTTCTGCCCTGTTGTGCTGATCTTGCATTTCTACACAAGTCTGTAGGTCTGTATACTCTTACTACAGTTTTCCTCAGCTCATTTAAACCCCACTTTCCCTTTAGTGTTTGTATGTGTGTATAAGTCTGTGGCTGTTTACAGTGTACTGATGCTGATCTGTCACAATGGCCAGCATAGTCAGTTTGTTGGTTTCCCACTGCTCTGCAGTCTGAACTCTAACGCCACCCTGTTGCTCCAATTTCCTCATGCAGCCGCACCAAGCACGAACCTCTGCAGATCATATCAGCACAACTCCCTAATGACAATAAACCTGTCTGGGTAGAGCAAACATCACTACACTAATGTCTGCACTCCACACATACATATGAACACCTACGGGCACTCGCAAGTGTCCTGTGCCAGTGATGGAAACATTGTCTTTATGCCTTTTCTCAGCCCCTTTACCACCTGGGAATATGCTTCTCTCACACGAGAGAAAGGAAACCAATTTTACGAAGGAAATTACCTCCATACTATCTTCTGGCAAAAGCTTTAGTTAATGTCTCATACACTTAAGCACTACTAGGTAATGTATTTCCGGTGTCCTGGAGTGCCACCTAGAGCGAAGCAACAGCAGTAATGAGAACATCCTGAACAATCAAGTAATGCAAAAAACAACGGCACAAACACTTAAGGCTCCTCGATAGAGATTGAGAAAAAGCAGCCCCTTCGTATTTGTTAATACCGTTCTAATAATGTCAGGGATAAGAAAGCACACAGTATGATACAGGTGTGGGATTCAGTCCCTTCAGGTTATACTGGTATGTGCACGGGGGGTTGTGGGGGGGGGGGGAATATACACAAGAGGAAACCCTTTGTGTATATTTTATACACTCTAATTCCCTGAAGTACCTCCCCTCTCCCTTGCTATCGCCCTGCTCCTGGTGCACTCATTGCTGTTGGAAATGATGCAGTAATACTGAGAGGATGGGGGTGGGTGGGTGGGAGAGTCAGAGTGAAACACAGACGGGGGGGACAGACAGAAAGGAAAAGAGAGGAGAGAGAGAGAGAGAGAGAGTAGGCAAAATCTTGGTGATATCTGTTTTCCCCAGTTGCCGCCTCTGGCTCCTTTTCCTTCTCCTCTCTCCTTATAAACCGTTTAAATATTACAGTTAGGTTTTGGGCACATATTGCTGTCTTTTATGCGCAGGGGATGAGATTGCATCTGAATGTATTATGATTCAGAAGTGGGTGAGTTTGTGTGTGTGAAAATAAACCTGCATGTTGTGTGTCTGTGTGTGGGACAGGAGTATGTTCCCAAACACTCACCATGGCATCGCTGTGAAAACAGTATGCAAAGAATTTGTATTAAGTGTGGAGGTAGATAGATATTCTTACCAAAAAAAGATGTCTTTAGCACTCATGTAAACAAAAGAGCACAGAGCTCGACAGAGAGGGTATGTGAGAGGAATTTTTTCATCAGATAAATATTGCACAGTTCAAGGTAAATTTAAAAAATGTTCAAAACAGTATTACATTTATGAACACAATATAACAGAGCTATCATTTGACTCTAAGATACCATCAGCTATGAGCGGATGTGTGAGCACATATGTTTGCACATACTGTATGTGGGCAGGGAAATTAGGATTTACCACCCTAATATGTGCATTTGTCCATGTGTGCTGGTGAACATTAAGATTTATTGCTCAGCGTGTTTGTGTGCGTGCTACGTCTGTGTATGTCTATTCACCTGCACGTGTGTGTGTGCTCTCCCATGCGCTCACACAGTTTGTGTATGTGCATATGTGAGTGTGAGCATATGTGTGTTCATCCAGTGTGTGTCGGACCATGCACCAGTGAGAATATAAAAATGCCATGAACAGTTGTGTCTGCATATGGGCAAAGGCATGCACACATTGGTCTTGCACTGCAGATTGATAGGAATGAAATATTCTGTAATCTAAATGTAAATGGAAGTGAAATTTACCGATGGGTTCTATGTAATTACCAGTGCCACAATTTATTAGAGTTGTGTTTGTGTAAGGTGGAGAGCAAGTTGGAGAGAGAGAGAAAGAGAGAGGGGATGGAGGGACAAATAAAGAGAGAGTGTGGAGGGGCTATCAGAATGACACAGTAAGAGAAAGGATGATTTATATTTAGTTATGGTTTCATGGTTGAGTGGTATAGGCGCAAGCTCACTGCCTATAGGGAGAGGAAATAGGAAATAAGAAGCCAGTCAAATCTGGTCAGAAGGGTCCATTGAGACAGAAGAATAGGAGTGGTGTGTCCTTAGCTCGGAATATGACACTGTTCAGCATAAAACAGAGGGAAGGGGATATGGGATGAGGGCCAGACTCGGGCCTGTCAGAGCTGACAACCTGGCTTTGGGTTTGGACGTGATCTCCTGGGTGGTGCTCAATTAGTCACTCTTTGGTAAAGGGTTCTGATCGGTCTTTGATATATAGACAGTGCATGAGTTATGCTCTGTCCTGACCTGAACCCTGCTGGCCCTGCAGTTAAAGGGAAATGGTTTCAGAGGCAGTGGAACGGAGAAAGATAGGGATCATTAAGGTGTGCTACTGTGCTAACACTATTAATGAGACTGCAACTCTCCCTCATTCACATGCGTAGAAAGTGTTTTTACAAATGTCGGTGTATATACTTCTCTTTTAGTTTTCTGTGTGTGTTTGTACCTGAATTTGCATGCATTTACTCAAACTCCCTCTGCTATATTCTGGTGGGGTAGAGATTCAAGATCATTTTAATGCACTTCTAGCTATTCACTTAACATATCTCAAAATCCTCTTCCTCCCTCTTTTACCCCCTCTCCCCTCTGCAGCCCTCGCCCCTCCCTTGGCTTGCTCCATTATATTCTGCTTCAGATGAAAGTAATGGCCCTCAGAGTTAGCATCAATACAGGAATACACAACATACTTTGCAGGATTAATGAAAGTCTGAAGTATTTGTTTGGGCATGTGTGCATCAGTTTCCTACCTATTTTGTGCGTTTCTCTCCTTCTTTTGTTTGTATTTGTAAGCATGTGTGCCATGAACTTTTACAGTTCTCGACCCCATACTTGTTCGGCATTGTGAAGCAGGATTTGAAATGCTATTGACTGGATCAAAGAATGCCGCTGCGTCTGGGTGCCAGAAAACATATGAATATGTTTCCTCTTGTTTGTGACAGTATAAAAGTTGTTTGGAAAGGCAGTTAGCTTATTTATTGGAATATCAGCGGTGCTGTGTAAATAATAGATACGGTCTGTGGATGGGGTCTCTGGTTCGTCCCAGAGGACACATGGAAACACACTGTGCTCAGCCAATTCTAGTCAAACACTGGAGCACACTCAAGAGTCCTCTCATCTACAGTTATTGTACTTCAAAGCAATGACAGTTGAGATTAATTATTGTGTTAGAAAAGCTCCACTGCACCTACACCAGTAATCATGGAAGAGGAGAAGAGAGGAGAGGAGAGGAGAGGAGAGGAGAGAGGAGAGGAGAGGAGAGGAGAGGAGAGGAGAGGAGAGGAGAGGAGAGCTGGCAGGCCAAGCTGATTTGGAGATGCCCTTATCTAGCCTGGCTCTGTGCCCCTCCGCTCTTGGCTGCCAGCCACGTCGAGCAGTGCCTAGCAGGGTCAGAGGAAGTGAGGTCATGTGAATCATGGAAGCAGTTAAAGATCCACTTGGCAGCAAATGGCAAATTCACCACTGAAGGTCAGACATACATCACCTATCAGAGAGAGATAGGTGTGCTGCTGGGGCAGAAAGAGATAGAGAGGGGGGAGACAGGGGAAGGAGAGATCTTCCATCTTTCACTCTGTTGTTAAGAGAGAAGTGCGAGCGATGCAGAGAGCGGGATATAGGGCCCGTCTTTGCTTGTAGTAACGTATAGCCCACCAAGGGAGCTTTATAGTGTTGTTTTGTGCTTGAAAGCAGAGATGCCATGCAGATAAACAGCATCTGCTCCTCTATTCATTTGATCCTCTCTTCCATCCAACTGCACTCACACAAACACAATAACACCTTTTAATCTCAACAAAAGAGATGTATTTCACAGAGAATTAAACACAAGCATGTCTTCATGGCCATGTCGCCCTGGTGGTGAGAGTTTCAGGAGCCAGAGGACCGGCACAGTGACCCCTCTCAGGCTGCTTTAATCTAATCAGTCTCTTGGACTTCCTAATAGGCTGGTTTCCCAACAGTGAGCTCCACTGGGACTGTTTCTGCTTTTATCTGTTGTGTGGCTGTTTCTTTCTGTACAAGAAACCAAAGCCACATCACAGCACATTACATCCAGGCTTACTGTGATTTATGTGCTGGGGTATCCACTTTTGTGTTATGCCATGCACAAGTGCGTGTGCGTGTTTGTACTTGTGTGTGTGTGTGTGTTTTAATGTGCTTGGCTGGGTCTATCAGCTAGACTTTAATCTAATCTGGTAGCCAGGCCTGGCATGGTGACCTGTAATGATTTAGAGCTGACCTCAGCTCTCTAACTCAATACACTCTTTCCCACTCAGCTGCTGCAGTATGCATACATGTGTGTATATAGATGTGTGTGTAAGAGCATGTCTGCTTATATGTCAATACTACTATTAACATATAGACAGTGAGTATGTGCTTGTGTCATGATACCACCTTGACTTTGCCCCTGGTGCACTCTCACTATTTGAGCCCCTGTCACACACACACACACACACTCTCTCACACACACACACACACACGCACACACACACACACACACACACACACACACACACACACACACACACACACACACACCCTTGTTCATGCAAAAGCCACACATATGCATCCCCCACTCATTTCCTCTCTATACCTGACTCTGTCTTTCTTTCTCTATTTGACCTTCAGTTCGAGTTTATGAGAATAACCTCCAATCCTATAAACAGACCACAGTCTAGCATGCATGGACACACACACACACACACACACACACACACACACACACACACACACACACACACACACACACACACACACACACACACAATAGTTATTGGATTCATAACTGGAAGACTCCTATCCTCCTGTTCTCTGTGCAAGATGAGAGGTGTTGAAATGAAATTCTCCTACAGAAAAGCTCTGCTCTTACCTGGGATTTAGAAAATCTCTCTCTCTCTCTCTCACACACACACACACACACACACACACACACACACACACACACACACACACACACAATAAGGGTAGCAGAGGCTGTACATTGAAAGGGAGAGGAAGAGAGCGAGAAATAAGTATAGTAAGCGAGTGAGAGTTGGAGAGACAGAGAGGGATTACAACAGGGTATGCTGTGAATGGTAGCAGGATGACAGGACGAGGGAGAGGAGCTATGAACATACTCAAAAAGACATACGGAGAGCTGAGTTTCAGACAAAATTAATCTGTCTATCTCTGAGGCCGGACAGAGGCAGGTGAGGGGTCAAGGGGTAGTCAATGGGTTTAGAGATGGGTTTCATCACCATATGGAGCGTGACCACTTCGGTAGAGATGGTCATCATGGTTAAAATAAATAAAACATTGACAGTTGACAGGTGACAAGATGCTAACGACAGCCTCTGATGATTTCTGCCTTTGCTTCTGAGAGACAAAAATCATTATTCATATACATATCATGGGAAAATCAAAAAGCAGACACGTGGAAATTGCTTGAGTTTACATACATTTTTTTATCAAGGTCTGTACGTTGTGCTGTCAATGGTTTCATGACCACTACATTTCCCCCCCCCCCATTTTGCCACCTTTGGCTCATGTATTAAATTAATTATGTCTGCATCTGAAGAGCCATGAGATTTAATGTTACTTGTAATAGATTACACAACTCAAGAATGTTTCACAAGTCGGATAATTGATTGCCTTGAAATGGAAACCATTATCTGCTTGGAATGGTAGGAAAATATTTCAGCTGTAAACTACACATTTGAAAATGATCAAAAATAATATATTTGTGTGTACTCCACAGTAAATTATATTTTGTTCAAATCCCTGCACCAAATCAGGTCCATTTTACTTTATTTATAACAAATCATATGTAACAAATCATAGGGGGAAATCTTCCTGATCGTTTCATGTCTAATATTAAAACTTTTGTAATTGACAGATTCAACACATTCAGGCAGGGAATCTTGACTGGCTGAGGTCAGTCACACAAATAGAGGTCTTGACTTATCTTATTATCATTTGGTTAAAAATAAATCTTCTGTTCTACATACTTGTTTAAGTCCTAATAAATGTCTGAAAAAGAGTTCTGCCCAAACCTTAGTGAACCTTTAGAAACCTTGAAAAGGTTAGAGCTAATGAATAAGAGTCCTTGGGTCCTTTCTTCCTCTGCACATCACTGTGTTGTTTCAATGTCATCTGGTTTAACTTCGGCAAATATTAAAACTCAACTTAAAGTCTTGCACATCCTGACCTCTTTTATACTTGTATACTTCTATTACCTCACTCTTTATTTCAAAGTTTTGACTGCTTTGAAAATAGGCATTTCAGACTTTTTTATTTGTTGGCAATTGGCCTTCATCTAGCGTACCATGGCAAGAGGCTTTTCACAAACAAAAGTCATTATTCGCATGACATTTGAACTAACAGTCAATGCTGTTGTTTTCTAGTGAGGTCAGTTTTTATCTGAATCTCTATAAAAATTGAATGTAAGGTGGCAGCCAGTCATCCTTACTGAACCCAACATCCTCCCTTCCCCATTTGATCCTCATTGAGTTTGTAGGAACCAAGAGTATAAACTTTAAGTTGACTTGTGTGTCTTGTCTTATGCACGCACCAGTGCGTATCATTTGCAATTGTAAAGTAGACATTTGGCTCCAAAAGATTTACTGCAAAGTGTGTTTCTTTATTTGTTCAGTTAAAGCATTGTTGACATACAGTATATTTAAATGATGATTTCTCACTGCTTTATCAATGCAAAGAGACTTTAAGGAAACATCTTACAGAGAAACCTCACCTGAACAAACAGACAAGACAGCAATATTGCAATATAGCCGGCTATTTATAATACAAAAATAAAATAAAAAACAGACAAGAACATCATTTACACCATATAATGCCAGCCTGTGATCAGCTTAAAGACACACTTTGCTATGGTAACATGCAAACATGCACATTATCTGCTTGAAAGTAACAAAAATTGAAATGATAGTTACAGCAGTACAATAAAGAAGTGCTGTAACTACTCCCCTGAGGAGTTTGCGTTGGTTATATTGAGACCACGATAACACAGTGAACGTCTCTATTCTCAGCCTGAAGCAATTAAACAGCTCCCATGATTGCACCCATAAAACAACCAGTGTCTTTAACAGGTCCTCTGTTCAGCGTTGTTAAGCAGAGTCATTACGTCTGAAAATAAGTTGTGTTGATTGAGTGAGTGTGGTTGAAAAGAGAAAATAATAATTATTATTATTATTAATTATGTCAGAGTGGGGAGAACAGAGATGAGGTCACAATGGCTCTCTTGTGCTCCCGTGCTTATGGTCTATCTTTTAATGATCCACCACTCCTGTGTAGAAAGCAGAGGGTTGGTAGAGATAGCAGGGGCTTACATTCCCTCATCCACTGCCCGCCAGAAGTGTATGATGATTCGATAATTGAGCCCCGCCCCCCCCCCTCTCTCTTTCTCCTCTCTCTCTCTTTCTCTCTCAGTATCTTTTTTTCGGCTGTCTAATATTGCAATAGAGTATTCATCGCTCTCTATCATCTTAAAAAGGTCTCTTAAACTCTTGTCTCTCTTCCATCTCCCCCTATACCTTCACACTCTTTTTGCATACTATATACTCACTGTAGGTCATTGAAATGTATTTCAGAAAGACATATTAACATGAGCTGAAACGTCTTTCTTTTCCAGAGGGAGAAGGTATTAGACAGACGTGAGAATAAAGGAAAGCACAGAGCATGGAGAACATAAAACAAAACATTAGAGGAACATGTGAAGGATGTTCAATGCACCTTCAAAATACGACCTGTAGACAACTAAATGTCTGGTGCAAGGATACATCGGAGAAAAGCATTATGAGATGTGTCACCATACCATGAATCACTCTCAATGGTTTGGTATTTACCTTGACCCATGAGCCCCTGCAGCCTATGCATTGTGCCTCTGTTAAAGAAGACTTGCCTCAGTAAGGTCTGTTGAAGCAGGTCGTTTAAAAGGACCATTACACTATTTATTTTCCCTTTACACCACAGCTAACCATTTTGCAAACCATGCCGCTGTGTTGTAGATTTTTGTATGCATTTCTCTTTTCTTAAAGGTTCAATGTGTAAGATATGCCAGCATTTAAACTGAAACTATTAAAACAATGAAGAGTGTGAAGAGGTAACAGTGTTGACGTTATGTTGTTTTCTAGTTTCTGCCACTTTGGATTTAGTCCAATAAACAAACTAGCGTAACGTTAGACGGACTACAGCCCCAGGTTAACATTAGTGCCCCAGTAAACACAGATGGATCAGCTCACCGTGAAGATTATAAGACGGCAGTGTTTCTTGAGCGGCGCTCAGAGCACTTCAAGTTCAGCAGTTTGGTCGATTTTTGGTATTATTGCCCACGGACTGACTGACAGGCATTATACAGGAGTAAATGCAATACACAAAATAAAGAATAAATTAGAGTTGAGTTTACTTAATTTTTTTTATCAAAGTCGCTTTGTCATTGCTTGTTTTTGCAATTTATGTGCAGATAAAAAAATGTTTAAGTCTTCAATGCATCACAATGGCTGTCGATGGTCATACAACAGTCACATTTTGTCACCTTTTGCTGATGTAGTAAAATGATTAAGCCTGCATCTAAAGAGCCTCTTCTAGTTTCAGCCATGAAATAGGTATATTATGCAGACTTAATGTTAATTGTAATAGATTACACAACTTAAGCCTTTTTTACAAGTCTGATAATTGATTTCCTTGAAATGGAAATCAATTATCTGCTTGGAAAAATCTTAAACTGTAAATCCCGCATTTGAAAATGATTAGAAAGAATATATTGTTGTGTACTCCTGAGTAAATTATATTGAGTTCTCCACCCCATCAGGTACTGTATTTCAGAAGCTTGAACTTTTGTATAGTGATAATTTTGACCAAATGTGTATAGGTAACACGTCATAGAGGGACATTTACATTACCGTTTCATGTCTAATATTCAAACTTTTGTAATTGACAACACATTCAGGCAGTGAATCTTCACTGGCAGAGGTCAGTCACACACATTTTTAAATAAAATCTTCTGTAAACTTCTAAATACTTGTTTGAGTTCTAAAAAATGTCTAAAAAAGAGTTCTGCCCAAACCTTAGTGAACCTTTAGAAAGCTTGAAAAGGTTGGGCTAATGAATAAGAGCTCTTGGGTCCTTTCTTCCTGCGCATTACTTTGTTGTTTCAATGTCAGCTGGTTTAACTTGGGTGAATAGTAAAACTCAACTTAAAGTCTTGCACATCCTGACCTCTTTTTAAGGGGGACTCCCTCTTTATTTCAATCTTTTGACTGCTTTAAAAAGACTCATTTCAGACTTTCTTATTTGGATGGTGAGGAGAGCTGCTGTCTCTTTGGCATTGACCTTCCTCTCTTGTGCCATGGCAAGAGGCTTTCAGAAACTCCACAAGCCATTGTGTTTGTTGACGTGTGAGAAAATCTGTTTGCACGTATGTGCTTGTCTGTTTACTGTAATCTCTAATCTCTAATTAATCATTGTCACTGCCCTAGAATCTAGGCTTTTTGTCTCGCAAATGTGAATATCTACTCTGTCTCTCTCCCCCTCTCCCTCTCTCCTCTCTCTCCCCCTCTCTCTCTCCCCCCCTCTCCCCCCTCTCTCCCCCCTCTCTCTCCCCCTCTCTCCCCCCTCTCTCTCTCTCTCTCTCTCTCTCTCTCTCTCTCTCTCTTCCCCTTGGTTTCCCTATTTGTGTCTATTTTAAGAACCTGATGTTCTCTGACAGCTTTCACACATTCCTCCATGGCATTAACACTGAGAGAAGCAAACACACACACACACACACACACACACACACACACACGCACACACACACACACACACACACACACACACACACACACACACACACACACACACACACACACACACACACACACACACACACACACACACCTGCATAAAGGAATATTGAAACTCTCTCTAACATTAACATTTACAGACAGTCCTCACGACATGTCAGCTGCGCTCGGGTAAATTAGCCTCTGGACATACACAATGAAATACAACACACTATAAAACGATCTTCTAAAAAGCACAGTGCATTACCACACACAAAAGATGTACATACAATACAATATGACGGTATGATGCTCAATACGAAACATCACCATACATTACAATCAGATACACGACATCATGTGTATTTCCTCATCCATTTCAATTCCATTCAGTCATGTTGTCTCTGTTAGGGGTTGGCCAGCCATGATGATATGATATTGTGTCATAGTTTCTGTCATAACTTGTCAAGTAAGATTATGGCCAGCCTCAGACATGACGGGATCACATCCTGAAGCTTTTGTACAGTCTTGTGTACAATATGTGTAACACCAATACGACTGATAGTTCTGAATACACACACGGGCACAATAAATAACACACTTACATATATGTGTGCAGTGAAACACACACCAAGAAAAAAGAGTGTGAATGACACTTAAATGTCAATCTATAGCTCAGGAAGTCAGGGACTAATTACACTCCTCTGCTGACACAAAGACGTTCCATTGGCTCTTTCTTTGAATGTCCACAGCTACCTGACAGGATACGTGACATGAGCAAAGCCCGAGGGATTACTGTCCTCACACACACACACACACACACACACACACACACACACACACACACACACACACACACACACACACACACACACACACACATGGAGAACGACATGTTCTGAGAAACATTTCACAAAGTGATCCCTGTCACACACATGTACGCATTCAAACAAGTTTGTTGGCACGTTGGTTATATTTTGTCATGTTGTTCACGGCTAGAGACAACTTTAGTGTGTATGAGCAGCCCATACAGAATGTGATCAATGCTGAAGCTTTACAGTAGTTTTTTTTTCTTTTTTCTCAATCTAGCGTCAGGAACTATCACGTTGCTAGATTAAAAACACCTCTAGAGAAATTAAATACTTAGAATTTTACCAATGAATTAAGTACAATACACTGTTACAATACATTGAGAAGCTTGCCACACTCTCTTGCTCTTGGAAAAACTATGTGTGTTTGTGCCTGTGTCTATACCAGTGCGCCTTGAAGGTGTTAAGCTGAATATGAAGGTCAATAGCAAGGGTATTCAGAGTAATTATACATTTTCTCTTCTGCAAGCCAATCAGAGAAGACCATGCCTGACCCTTGACAGGTCAGAGTTCACTGCTCTCAGCATGGTCACACAGCAATTAACCTACGCATAGTGTACAAACGGCCTCTCCTCCTTACTCCCCGTCTCTCTCTCTTAGACACACACATTAATGCACACTTGCATAAAGTGCAACTGATGCAAATTTGAACGGCATGTCTCCCTCTCCGCTCCTTTTCCATCTGTGCCCTTCTAAATGGGGTCAATTTTATCAAATGGAATAATTTAGCGGCGTCATTTTCACACTAGAGGGAATAGAATCTAATGTAAACTAGTGTGTACAGCAAGTTTCATTGCCAACCTTTGTCAAATATTGTCCCTGCTTACTATATGGCTCTTTCTGTTTAACTATCTCTATCTAATATGCACACACACACACTCACACAGAGGCACAATGCATCATCCAGTGTGTGATGTTCACCTATTCTTGCCGACACCTGCCATTTCAGCTTTGCATGCTTTGCATTTTTTACCCTGCTGCCTAGCAAGGACGCTGCCTCTTGACATACAAACTCTCTCTCACACACACACACACATACACACACAGACACATTTACACACTTCATTCATGCTTTAATTCTCTAAAATGTGATTGTTGCTCATCATTAATTATTTGTGCTTCCCTCAAGATCTTTTTTCCTGAATGACGAGAACATAAACTCTCTCCCTCTCTATCTCGCACTTGCAGATCTACACATGTTCATGCAAACACACACACACACACACACACACACACACACACACACACACACACACACACACACACACACACATACACACACACACACTGAAAGAAAAGGAGAGAGTGAAAAAAACACAGTTGTGTTCTTTTATGGCAGCTTGGCAGTATGAATATTATATATTACACCCAATCATCATTTTTACTATTAATTTATCTGCTAAATGTCTGTTTCTTATCGCTGCAGCCATACCATCTGCTTTTTGGAAACACAATGTTGAATAAAAGCTCAGGAATGTTCAACACAATAGAAAATAATGGTGTAGACAATGAATAATTCTCTTTCTCTATTAAAAACTCCACATGAGACAGCAAAATGCACAATAAAGCGGTTTGTCTTATCAGCGCCGACAGTATGTAGGGTTGTATTTTCTCCAGGGAAGCACGAGACACGGAAACGCAGGATGGGTCTGAAATACTGAGAATGTTTTTTGTTTTTTTTTGCAATTACAGAATTGTTTTTAGTAACAAAGCTCTTACATTAACATCACAATACACTTCAATTCAAAGCAAATCCCTGGAAATCATGTTTCCCTCTGAATTATTACATCCACTGGAGACACGGGTGACCAAACGCACACAACTAAACTAACAGACAGATAAACAGGCAGGAGGCTTATTTTTATTCCATGTGGTTTACTCTCTTAGTTTTGGTTTGTATTGACTGTATCTAAGGTGGCATCACTAAAACCACACCACACGCAGAACATGCCGGTTGCCAACATCTTCAAAGCTAACTTTATAGTGGTTTGTATAAAATAACCACAAAACATAGTTTTATGGAGGTAGATGTTTGTTCTGATGTTTTCTACACCAACCTGACAGTGACTCATGTGAATTGTAGTAGCAGTAATCCGGTTGAAATAGAGTGAACAGTAAACAGTGAAGCTGTTATGACAGGATTATATTGGTAATTTTCTGCGATGTGGGTTGAAGGTAAAAATCCAGTTAACAGATATACATGCAAGACAGAGAGACAGGCAAATAGACAACTAGACACGACAGACACAGCTTCAATTAAACATAGTAACCATGCTACTGATAGTAGTGGCCTGCTGCAGGCTCGTAATTATTTTTCACGAATCATGGGTCTATGTTAGTCGCCTCATTGTGGCATT
Source organism: Cottoperca gobio (assembly GCF_900634415.1). Lineage (NCBI taxonomy): Eukaryota > Metazoa > Chordata > Actinopteri > Perciformes > Bovichtidae > Cottoperca > Cottoperca gobio. The sequence goes on along the minus strand of NC_041370.1, from coordinate 11,868,732 downwards.
GTATCCCAGGAGGCAGTTTGAAGGGGAATGAGAACAAATGGCATCCTCCCTTGTTAGGAGGATTTTTCCTCCTTGCTAACTATAGATTCAATGTGAAAATATACACAGAAACGACAATTTACCTAATCACCAATAATCACCGTACTGCTCATTAAATTTGTGCAAATTGCATGCTGCCTCTCTTCTTCCTTCACCCTTCCTGCTTTAAAAATACAGAGCAGGGAAATTGCACCTCTGACAAGCACACAGTTTTCCTCCTTATAGAATTAGACTTCTGTGTCAGCTTTTTCCTACCTTGTCAGCTCTTTCACTCGACTGGAGGTAAGGCTGAGGAGATGAGGCGAAACATTCTTCAGGCCTATTTCAGCCTCATAATGGGCTGCCGATTTCCCTGCAGCCACGAGGGAAGAGCTGTGTGGATTCATGCTATTTGCAGGCCACAGCTGTTCGTCAAAGTTATGATTATATAGAATGACACAGATAAATCTGAGATTTTCATCTCAACTCTCACAGCATGGCAACCAAAATTGCTCTGTTCAGTTTCATCTATCTTAGTTCACACAAAGAGTGACGTAGATTGGGAGGGGGAAGGAAGAAGTTAGATGAGGCAAAAAGATTGTCAAAGCTTGCTTTCCAAGGAGAGGATAAGACAATCCCATGCAAGCGTTGTCTGTGTGGAGATATTTTCAAAGCATCGCAGCCCCCTGTGTTGTTGAAAAGGCTGAATTCTGAAATAAGCAAGGCCACATAATTCAGCAGCAATGTGTGTCGGACGAAAGAGGAAAATCTTTAAATCTCCAGTTTCATGCAGCTCCTCCCCGCCTCTGATTTCTGCCGCTTGGCTTGCCAGATAAGATTCTGAACTTCAAACATGCAGTCAAATGCTCATCCTGTTAAAGCAGAGATAGAGGCTGAGGCTCTCTGCGTTCGGAAATGTTTCTGTGTGGCGTGTAGGCCTGCTTTAGAGATGGCGATATTGTGAACATTGAATGTAAACTCACACGGACATACAGTTTCTTAACACCGAACATATGCAGTGACACTTGCTGAAACATAACAAATCCCAGAACATGGAGATGTTGTCGTGAGCATACATGTGGCATATACGTACAAGCATAATGAACTATTGTCTTATCTTGTCAGCCCTAAAGCAGCAATTTAATCAAACACAAACAAATGCAGAAATAGGTTACACTTTCATCCAAACTGTTTCTGATTCTCCTTAAACCTATTGTAAGTGTTTCATAATGAACATCCCAGGCGTGTCTGTCTGGAAAGTCGGTAATGGAATATTTATAGAATATTTCTACGAATACTTTTGGGAAACTCTGGTTCTAACAAGCATCTTTGTTCTTCTGAGACACAATTTCAGCTTTCCTATGTTGCATTTCTCCTTTTGTCTCTTTTTCTGTGTCCCACTCTCGCTGCTATTCTCTCTCAGTTTCTGTCGTTGTGTCTCATTGTATATACAGTATCTTTCTCGGTGGCTTTTTATCTTTCACCCTGTCTGCTTTTTCAACAACCTCAAAACCTGAGCTCTGCGACAACCTCAATCTGAAACTCATACCTAATGCATTACAGTAGTAGCCATCATACAACAGAAATCATCAATCCTGCGGGCTTTTCTTTGTCCATTGTAGCAGCGTGGAACTATACAATATGCACGCTGTAACTCAAAACTGTCTTTAATAACTGTGCCTCATATCATTCTGTGTGCCCTCTGACAGCTGGACGCAGCTGGAAACTTTCAAATAATTCCCCTTGAGAATTAAACCTCAGCACCACAGCAGCTCACTCCTGCTTGCAGTGCATGCAGTGCAGTGTTGTCAGAGAGATTTGCAAATGAAAATTTGCCTGTTAAACTGGAAGAATTAATGTTTAATGTCTGCTATGCAACATTGCATGTTCTCTCAGTAATGCACTGCAGGCTGATCCAACACAACACTGACAAACTTTGCGCTCAGTGTCTCACGTGAGTCTGCAACTCCACCCTGACATTTATAAAATAGCGGTTCAGCATGTGTTTGATGTAAACATGCCCCAGAGCGCACCACTGTTAAATGTCGCAAGATGTTTTCGGATAAGCACAAAACACTGACATGTTTAAAAATCCTCTGCGGACTTCTGTGGAAGCCTTCAAGGACTCAGGTCTTGAAGAGGTAAGTGTGTGTGCATGAGAGGGTTTTTGTCTTGCCACAATTGGAGACACACTTTGGACTACACATTAGCTGATTAGGGACAGCTTTCCAGACGGGAGAACTGGTAAACATTTTCTTCTGAATTTAGCCTCAAACTATCCCAGTGCACCGCCTTCAACAGGCTCCACCAACCACAGTCGGTTTGGTTTAGGTTATGGCCACATTTAGTGTTTGACATGTATATGTTACAGTTAAAGTTCTAATCCTTAAAGCTGATTTTTTTTTTTATATCAACAATAGATCAAATAATTGTGAAGGCAGTCAACAGATATTTGTCACTCGATCCTTGTCCTTCAGCCCGAAAGAGCATTTTAGCGCCTTTTAACTTATTGTTAAAATTCAAATTCAGCAGACATTCAGTCTGTAACGTTTTCATTGTTACTGGCAAAGTCTTGAGCAGAATTCAAATTGCATACTCACACACAAGGGATCTACAGGAAATGATGCATGCACATACTTGATGTGATGCAGAAGACAAAAGCAGTTCTCAGAGGGCTTTGTTTGTCTTCTGTTGTCTTCCTAAATTAAAACAATGTGATGGAATAAATCCTGTCACACAGTTTGCTTTGGTGCACAGATACACAAGTTGCTCTTCTTCTGTTGCCTCTGATCAGCTTCTCGAGGTATGTTTGCTGCCCCCAGTGGTTGACACACATGTGGTTTCATGACACTCTGAAACATGTATTATTATGTAAAACGTACGTGTTGTTACTACCGGTAACCACAGGTGTCGTCAAATCAACCACAACTGAAATCTCAAGGATTAGTTGGAGTGAGAGTCCAGGGAAGAAATAAGAGTCCTGGAAAATGTCCAACCTTTGTGTTTTCTGTGTGAGAATGATAGGGGCATTGATAACCTTAAGAGCAAAGAGGCATCCTACTCTATTCTGTTAAACAGACCATTACAGCCAGCTTCACTTGAATTTACTCAATGCATTCAGTAGTTGTTAATTTAGAGACCCATTGAAAAGAGAGGTGGGAGAGCACTAGGGACCGAGTGAGAGAGTGTAGAGAGCAAAAGAAAGAAATGCAGATACTGTAGGAGAGAGAGTGACTTTTAGGCAGATAGAGAAGGAAGAAAAGAAGAAAAGAGACATGTCCCGCAGGCAGAGCGAGTAAATGAGTCATCCGAGTGGATCTGCTATCAGGTCTATTCTAACAGCGCTACAAGTGAATGGATGCCTTAAAGGTTAGGCATAAAATGATTTCTCATTTTGCTGCGATATCCCCCAAGATAGACATTAATGCTTTAGTTATGGACTTGACTGCAAAAGCTCCTGGGGTAAGGCGCTGCTTGTCTGCCATAAATATAGCCGGCTATCTATGTGCACATTGTGATTTCAATGAGGCTGCTTTTATGATGAGGAATGTATTTTTGTGCAAATAGTCAGTAGAGTTGATATGATGCTGTGTGTCATTTTCACAGCCAGGTAGGCACCCTGTCTGCAGAGCCAACTCCCCAGGTGCTGTGGATCACAGCTGAGACTCTGTTTAGCTCTGATCGCCCTGACCCAGCCATTTCAGCACACACAGACACACACACACACACACACACACACACACGGCACACAAACACGGGCACATACACCAACGAACACACGCAAGCAAAGCAATGCATTCATACAAAGTAAAGCAGCCACACACAAAACAATTACATATGTGCCAAGCTTCATTTCTGCTCTGTTGAGTCTGTTCGTGTCACAACTTTGCAGATGTTTTAGCCATGGGGACATGAATACTACATTTGCACAAATTCTCTTCCCAGTCGTTTGGTTGGAACAGTGGGTTTTGAAATGATAATGAATCTGTGGGCCAGGATCTCCCACATGGCACCATGTCTAGTGTGAAAAAAAGAAGAAAAAGAATAAGGCAGCCCTGGAAAGCAGCAGAATGAGATTTTTTCTTCCTCGCTCGAATGTGAAAATCAAATTTTGGCTGAAGTAGATATCGCCTTTAAAGTGTGTTTCTAAGAAGGGATAAAATGAAAGAAAAAAATAATAATCTGAGGTTATAATTACAGTTGCTTCCCCATATAACTGATTCACAGTGTAAAGTCCTGCTGTATCAATCAATCTCTGGAATCAAGTAATAACATCTAGTAAGAGATAGGAATATACTTTTTTAACTGTTTGGTAAAGGGATGACTCACTGTGACACATACACAATCAAATGACATGATGCATGCTCGCACACTCATATACATGTGATAAAAGTGCTGATTGCTGGTGTAATAAACAAATAAACGCACACACACACGCACACACACACACGCTGTTGCACATACACAAAGAGGGATAGGCTATAGGTCAGATTCCACAGCAATAAAACTGCACAGCAGATCATATTGATCATCCAAACTCGGAGTGTGAACATGACAGTGGCGAACGGCACGTCGGAGATGATGAAGCCAGAGACTGTGTCGCTGCATTCTGTGGGTGCAGCTGCTGCCCCTGTGTCAGAGATGCTGTGTATCTTCGGGACGGGGGATTTAGGGCGCTCTCTGGGTTTGCGTCTGCTCCAGTCTGGCTACAGGGTGGTGTACGGCAGCCGCAGACCTCACAGCTGTGGCCCCTTGCCTCAGGGTGCTCAGGTACAACAAATGGCATAGCACTTTAAGTCTGTCAAAATGTTCAAAACATTGTTTGTATGCAGCTCAAACGTGTGTCTTAATGTCTTGATTTGTGTGTTTTGAACAGGTGATGAGCCACGAAGCAGCGGCTCAATCAACCAGTCTGATCTTTATTTGTGTTCACAGAGAACACTATGGATTCCTGGAGACAATGGCACCTCATCTTGCAGGAAAGGTGAACTAAAGTTTGATGTTAGAATCTGTAACAATAAAGTACACACAAGGAGTTACTGGGGAACAAATCAGGAAGTAACATCTTATTGCAAATAGAGAATTAAAAAGCAGTCCCTGTTGCTAAAAGGAACGTAGTAAAGGTTGAGAACACACATAGTTTACTAAACTACAATATATTTTCTAGTTCCTCCACATGTGTTAATCTACATATTGACAACCAACATGTTGCTCCTAGTAACCTCCGACTTGTTGGAAACTCTTTATTAGGAACAACCCCAGCGACAACATTACAATATAAGCACACTTAGACAAAACATTTAACAAAAGACAAAAATAACAAGAAAATAATTAGACGATGTAAATGTCACAAACACAAACAATCAAAAATAAATACCATTAATTTAAAGATTATAGAAAAGTATTGATGTGAGTGATAGCATTAAATAATAAAGTTAAACAACATAATTATAAAAGTGTTACCATGGACACTGATCCTATAAGAAGAAGAAGCTTGACTTATAAAAAGTAGTTTAAAACACGTTATTTAATAACCATTTAATTCCAGATTATTTCTTTACACATTTCTCAGCAACTGTCCTGGAGTGTGTGTACCGTGTTGTAACATACAGTATTACATTAGAAGCAGTCTTAGGGCTTTTACGGTTTAAAAGTTATGAATTAGACATCGCTCTTTGATTCATCGTAAAATTAATGAAAAGATTTTCCTGTAGCACAATCTTTACATAGTTTTTACTTCAAACAGTTTAACCTTTATCATCATTTCTGAATAACTCAACATTCTCCCTTTATTGTAATAGGAATATGCATGAGACAAGATAATAGTTAATTGAATTGATTGAACTATTTTCTTTTGTTTCCTCCACTTTGTCGATACTGATGGCTTGATTACAAGGCGCTGGTGGACCTCAGTAACAACCTGAAGAAAGACATGTACCCAGAAGCCAACGCCGCCTACCTGCAGAGGTAACAGACTCCTGTGAAAGTGAAGAAAACAAACACAGGATGACTCGTTTATAAATACATCGTGTATGCAAACGCTTCCATCCTCATGAATGTAATGTTTTATATTTCTTATGATCTCAAAAAATGGAGACAACTTTTCTGCAGACAAATCTGGGTTTAATGTCAAACAATCACTTTGAAACAGTAGGTGACACATTTTATTTTATTTTAATGCTGGATGTCTATTTGGGAAAGTGCTTCTAAAAACCACTTAGAGCATGAGACATCAAAACTCTCAACTGAATCCAAAAATCAAAACAAAAAAATTGCGAGGTTGCAGCTCCCTTGGCAGGACGGCCTGCTGTGTGTCTATTCAGTTGAAGTGGAAACATTGATTCTCACCATTTTGAAGCCCTTCCTTCCCTGTTTGAGTATTTGTAGATAGAAACAATAGCAAATAAAGTCCTTGCTGTGCGTTCTTCAGATTGGTCCCTGGAGCTGCTGTGGTGAAAGGTCTTAACACGCTGTCTGCCTGGGCCCTGCAGAACGGACTCCTGGCAGGAAAACAGGTGAGAGAGGAGTGGAAGTAAGGAATCTGTTAAACGATGTTGGTGGGATCAATTAGTAACAGAGCCAGGAAGCTTCTGAGCCTTAAGGAAGGCTTTGGTGGAGGATATAAATATAAATGTAATAATAAATAAATGTAAATATACAAAGACAGAGCAGTAGCCTACCAGGTGGGGAGATTACCAACTTGATATTTTCATGATGTGACAAGTTAGACTTTAAACTAGGCAACCCTAACTGCTTTCAACATTTCCTGGAATTCAATGGGATAAGTGGCTCTCCAGCTTGTTAAAAATAGGATGAAATGAATGCTTCACCATACACCACGCAAAACTAAACTTAGGAAGGGAATTGATTTCATTTGTGCTGATGCAGATGATTGATTTTGCCGTCTTTCAATAACAATGCAAGAGAAAACGAGGACAGTGCTTGTATAAACACACACACACACACATACACACACACACACACACACACACACACACACACACACACACACACACACACACACACACACACACAAACAAATAAACAAACAAACAAACAAACAAACACACTTAATGATGTTACAAAGTAGAAAGACCAATGTTTATTGCAGCTTCTGATTCACAGCTACAAAGACAAACACAAACATGCTGGAACCTCTGGAGACCCAACCTGAATCTGCCTCGAATCCTCTTCAATGCAAACAACCCCCCCCCCCCCTCCCTCCCCATACACACAAACACACACACACACACACACACACACACACACACACACACACACACACACACACACACACACACACACACACACATTCACACACAGATACCACTGCAGTGCTCTATTTTCTTTGAAAACAGGTAGCTGTGAGAGCACAGGAGGGTTTGAATGTGTGTGTCTTTATCAGTGCATGTGTAGGTACAGGATGTGTCCACATGCACATGCTTGTAAGTGTGTGCTATTCCTTAGCTGGCAATTTGATTAGATCCACAGTGGGGCTGTGGTTCTGTCACATTTACATTCAGATAGAGATTTAGTCTGTCGGCCGTCCCCTGCTATTACTGGTGCAGTAATGTAGGGAGACATGGCTGGCTGCCCGGTCCACTTATACACACACCTGGGGGAAAACTACTCAATCCCACTGACTCTACTATATGCCTGTCAAACTGCTCTCTCTCTCTCTCTCTCTCTCTCTCTCTCTCTCTCTCTCTCTAGCGCTCTCTATCTATCCCCTCTTTATGATTTGTTTCCCCCCCCCCCCCTCTTTACAAACAACTTAATCGTCTTATCACAGAGCTGTGAGTGGGGTAATAACCTTCAGCATGAAGATCTAGAAATGGGATTACATATTGAGCAGGATATGAGTATGAGTGTTGCTTTACATAGTCATACGCTTTGAGGGGCTTCATCTCAATAATTACTGAAACAGCACAGGGAGATCAACAAAAGAAGGCTACTTCTGTAGACAGACACAGTAGGTGTACATGGTGCAGTCATGCGCTAGATATTCCAAATAGGGATGGTGAGTCATCTCACAATAATCTTTGAGTAATTATTAGCAACGGAAAAACAAAAGCTGAGCAGAATGCAGCAAGTGGAAAATATTTCCAGTTTTATTGTTCCGAGACAATTTTGACTTCTGATATCAATGACTTATAAACTATATAATTGTAGATAAAGAATTAGTAAGGTACATGATGTACACTTGGAAACAGTGATTCCAATGTTAACTAAAACATAACAAGACAATATTTTGTCTATGTTACTTTATTAGGATCTGTGTTAATATCGATACATTTTGATACTGGTTACTACTAATATTAAAGATTAAAGGCTTATTCTCTATTTTTCTTCTTGTCAACAAATCCCATGACCAAAAAAAAAACCCTCTAATGAGCTCATCCATAAAAAGAAGGATCGTCTGTGTAGCCGAAGAATCTTCTGTGGCATAGATCTCCATTTCTGACAAAAAAAATAAAACTATTTCAAACACATCAATGAGCCATGCTGTTGCATTGAGTGACATCTTCTTTCATTGCGATGAACCGGTGCACTGTATTTTTTCAGTCCCAATAAATACTAACTGGCTCATCAAATAAGTTACTGAAAATAGATCCAAACAAATACACCGTGTGCTCTTGTTTGGAAATGTTTGCTAATAAGTAGTGTCCAGCTTTTCTTTGACGAAACTTTTGTTAATTAAATAAAAATGTTTAATGAAGGAAATATTTGTGACCAGCTTTTAAAGAGTCATGTCTTCAGTCAGACTCAATGGGCTTGGAACAAAGTTGGAAAGTGTTGAGAGATGGATTAACTTGTCGGTTTTGATCATTTCATGGTACTTGTTGACAATAAAAACATGCTTTATTCTGAAAACAACTCATGACTTGCTTGCAGCGCATTTTAAAAATAACCCACACCTCCATGCTCCAGGTGTACCTGTGTGGGAACAGTGCAGAAGCAAAGCGGGCAGTAGCAGAGATGTCCACCAAGCTGGGCCTCACTGTTCTGGATAAAGGGTCTCTGTCCGCAGCCAGAGAGCTGGAGGACTTCCCCCTACAGCTGTTCCCAGAGTGGAGGCTGCCGCTAAGCGTGGCCGTCGGCCTCACCGCCTTCTTCTTCTTCTATCTTCTAATTAGAGATGTCATCTGGGCATATGTTGAACAGGGGAAAGACATCTCCTACAGAATCACAGTGTCCCTAGGCAACAAGGTAAATATTTGCCCCCCCCTCTGGTAAAGTGTCCTGTTGATGATATTTTGTGTTCCCTTAAAAGGATGTGTTCTGTGTTTACCCCCATCTTTCAGGTGTTTCCCATTGTGTCTCTTATCATGTTGTCGCTGTGTTACCTGCCTGGTGTCATAGCTGCCTTCCTTCAGCTCTACAGAGGAACCAAGTACAGGTCAGAAATCAACAAAAATGTCCCAGCCCGGTCTCATATCATCTCAAGGTCATCAAATACCAATGTTTTGTCATGACCCTCTGCATCTGACACTGACGCTCAAGGCACCCAATTGTCTGTATTAGACGCACCTGTTTTTTTTTTTAACTCTCCGATGCAAACCCAGTTGCTGCAATATTAGACACTCAGAGTGCTTTGTTGACTTACTATAAAGAGCAATAAAGTCCATATGCAGGTTGGGCTGCATGGATGGGTCAGAGAAATGCATGACTTTCACCCAGTTCACCCACTTTGTGTCCCGTGTGAAACCAAAACTCAATGTGACTACTTAACTTATGTTCATAACTTAATTTAGGCTCCCGTAAAAAAGGTACTTATTTTAACCCAAACCACAGTGTTTTCCTAAACCTAACCTAACCAAGTTATATTATTGTTTAAAAGAGCAACCGTAGTGGAGCGTCGTAGTGGAGCGTCGTAGTGGAGCGTCATAGTTATGCGTAGGGTTACCCAGTGCGTTAGAAAGTGACGCCAAGGGGTCCTGACAAAGCGACTGTATGTGAGAGTTTGAAATGAGAACGGGTTGCATGTCCACTACCTGTGCAAATTGTTGTAAAACAAAGTGTATCCTTTTTGGAGGCCTCGCTCACTTTTGCATGTTCCAGGCGCTTCCCTGATTGGCTGGACCGCTGGATGCTGTGCAGGAAGCAGATGGGTCTGATTGCAATGGGCTATGCTTTTCTCCATGCCATCTATACCTTTGTTACTCCTACTCGCTATTCTGTCCAACACAAACTCATCTCGCTTGTGGTGGATGAGGTACAGATGGCCTGCAGTGTTTCTACAATCCTGTACATAGAGAAGCATGATGTAAGCTAGCCATACTCACAGTACTGTGTCTCTGTCTCCCATAGATGAAGAACAATAAAACCACTCCGTTTTACTTTGATAACACAGAGGCATGGGCCCAGGACTCATTCTATATGCTGGGAATCCTGGGCTTCTTTCTTTATGCCCTGCTAGGACTAACATCCCTGCCCTCTGTGGGAGGCTCTCTCAGCTGGAGAGAGTTCAACTTCATTCAGGTCAGAGCGCAGTTGGATATGTTTTATGTGCATGTGTTACTGTTAGAGTATGTGTGTGTCCATGTGCGTGCTTGTGTTCACCTTAAGGCCTACTGACGTTATCAGTCATGTGCTTACTATCAGTTGAAAAAAGTCATTTAGGGCCTTGATAATCTATATTTGGAGTTTCAAAATTTGTTGTGAAAGCAATATGTCACGGGCAGTCATATCCCCCAGGCATAGTTAACTAACTGCCTAACACAGGCACACAGAGTGAAAGTCTGGCTGGCTTTAGCCCAGGATCTTAAATGTTAAGTTATTCATTAAATAGAATTATGATACCTGGTATAATCTTTGAGGGAGGAGATTGTTTTTTACAGGTCACAGGTGAATTTATGTAAAGGTCAGTTCCATAGGTAGACCTCAGATAGGGAATGAGATTTATAGATAGAGGTCTAAGTCAAGATAATTCTTATGATCTGGTGAAGAAAGTGGTGAAAAACATAGTCAATTAGGTATACATTAACATAAACAGTCTTTTTTCAAGAGTTGTCAACAGAGGAATGTAAATGATTGAATGTTAATGCTCACAGCAGAAGGATTTGCTGTTCTAAATGGGTTAAATAACATCCCTGATTATCATGGCGGAGGCACCGTTCATTACTACACTACATTAATATAAATGTTTCCTTATTGTGCTGTTTAAGTCACTGTGGATGAGAACATCAACAGCCAAATGCTAAAAATGTAAATGAAAGCACATTATCCAAGTAATTAACAATAACCGAGCCTCAAAGGCCACTGGTGCTACAAAAGCAATTACTCTGGAACGGCTGTGAAACAATTTGTATTCTTACCCTATTGTTGTGGATTAAACAAGCACAGAAAATAGTCAGATACATCTATCAAAAAATGCCACAGAAAAGTTGTACAGTCGTTTTAATTGAACCAAAACACAATGTTTTTATTGAAAAATTAGCCAAATTGTTATCAGGCAATGGGCATCATGCAGCAACATTCCCTTAATTGTTCTCCTAATTTTCTGTTAAGAGAAAAAAATAAGAGAAGTCAACTCCAGACGCACCAACTGTTCTTAATCATCCAAATCTGCTCTTACCCAGGTGTGCTAAATGATGAATCCCACTTGATTATAAATTGGAGGCGTGTGGCTGATGGTTTATTATTAGCATAAGTAATGCCCCCTAAACACTATAAATAAGGGCAGGTGTTGTGCTGTGTGCAAATACTCTGGCACATGCCCAAGAAAAGGCTGTAAGAAGAAGAACTTCAGCAGAAGTGAAATTGACGTACTGTTAAATAACCTTAAACAAAGTAAACGTGTGATTTCCAGTACTGACGTTACAGGAAAATGAAAGTCCTGGATGGCCAACGCATCTAGGAGTAGTATGTAAGCCATTCAGAAGCTGAACATCAACATCATCCAAGGGTTATAGTCTTAATTGGGATCAATAGATCAATAGTATTTCTTAAGCCTACAAATGTATTAATTCAATCATTATAATAACTCCAAAACACACAACAATCAAAATGTTCTTGAGTAAAACTCTTGCCCTTGCTTATTTGCTTTCTTGCTGAAAGTTAGATGAGAAGATTGATAACACTCTCATGTGTGTTTAGTGAACATCAAGCTACAACCAGCAGCCGGTTAGCTTACTATAGCAAAACAACTGAAAACTAACTTGGCTGTGTCCAGCGGTCATAAATTCCGTCTACCAGTTCTTCTAAAGCTCATTAACTAACATGTTGCATCTCACTTGTCTGTACAAAAAACAAAGTGTAAAAACTACACGGTGTGGTTTATGTGGGGGTTATGTGCCGGACCTATGGCTATATGTTGACACCACAACAAGAGTGGTGTCAAAGTAACCTCTTAGCGAATAAGCACATTTCCTAAAATATCGCACTGTTTTTTTTAACATTTCCATTTCTTTGTGATTTCTTTTCTCAGTCTAAGTTGGGCCACCTGACCCTGGTCATATGCACAACCCATGGCTATCTTTACGGCTGGAACAAATTTCTTCGTCCCTCTACCTACAAATGGTACACTCCTCCGGGCTACATGCTATGTCTGATTGTGCCTTCTGTGGTGCTGGTGCTCAAGGCGCTGGTCATTCTCCCCTGCGTGGATCGAACCTTAACCCGCATTCGACAAGGCTGGGAGAGGACCCAGCCAAGAGAGGAGATGTGTAAGGCCACCAACCTATGAACTGTGACCTCTGAGGTCATCTGCTTTGCTGATAATTCAGAATTTCATTCAGTCATTATTTTGAGGGGGAAAAACAATGTTAAAATTGTACATAGTGATCATAAAGTGAAACATATTTGTTATTTGTAAATATTCATAAATTACGCAAAGGATTTACAATATTCCATCTTTTGATTTTTCAAAAACAAAAACACAAGTTATACATTTTCTAAAATGTCTACTGTTTGTTAAAATAAACTCTTTATATTCAGCTTAGCATGTGTAATACTTTGGAAAAAACAGATTATATTGTCCATGCTCAGTTGGTGTGTGATTGTGTTGACACTGCTTGCTCTCAATTATGCAACAGCCAAACAAAACAAAAAAGTAGTATTTCAACCAAATGGACAGGTCTCCGTGGATATAATGATTTTTAATATCTATTTCCTTTGAGGTTTGAAAAAAAAGGTTTCATGTTTGTGCTGTATCTTTTTCACAGAATGTGATGAAAAATAGATTGATATCCCCTGCTGACACCCTTTCTTTTGATAAACATAGACAACAGTTTCCGCTCTCCGCTTCCTTCAAGTTGTGCGATTGTATCCCTGAGGTTGCTCTCTTTTCAGGATGTTATTGATTTCCCTGTATTCTAACACAAATACCTTGCTGCCCAAACTGCCTGCCTCTTAAGGGCATGCAAATATGCACACAACACACTATGCTTACAGATGCACATACACAATGTAAGCGAGTGTAAGGTTAAGCTAATTATATTACCACATGCAGAGTCTACACACATGCGCACACAGATGTACAGGAGTGCCATCACCACAGAGGATCACATACTTGGAAGCCAAAAGCCGACTCAGGAGGAAGAACAGGTGGTATACAAACAGCATTTCGTAGCTCTAACACCGGGTTACAGAGGGCTAAAGCAGTAAAGATCATTTACAAGAAGGCAGAGCAGAATGTAGGCAACATAGACAGTGTATGAGCTGCCCTCTAACTAAACTGATAGCAGCTAAGGAGCAATTCGATATCCAGGTGACTTGATCAGGTGATGAGCAGCGGCAAATTGTGACGGCTGGTGGTGCAGAATGGCAGGTGTGGAACAACAACGATATGCTAGTATGTAAAACATTAATCAGATGATCGAGATGCAGAGGAGGGAAAGGAGGAGGATGGAGCAGCTGTCGCCATGACAGAGTCTGGTGCTACAAGAGAAATATGCAGTGCCTTTTTTGCCCAAAGCAGAACATTTAGTCAGATGCATCCTGTTATCTAGCATCTAACAGCATTATCTGCACACGCAATTCCTTACACCCTGTACCATTGTATTATCCCCCTATTACCAAAGAACTGCTGTTGATTTCAGCTTTGATTTTATTTCCTGCTGTTAGGGTGTGTGTGTGTGTGTGTGTGTGTGTGTGTGTGTGTGTGTGTGTGTGTGTGTGTGTGTGTGTGTGTGTGCTGATGTATAAATGAGATAGAGTAGTCCTACATTGCCCTGGGAAAGAATTCAGTTGCAATAACATACAGAAAACCTGTAAAACAAGCTTTCCACTGTTTAACAACTAGGCCAACCGGAAACCCATAATATCCACACTATGTTATGCCAGTGTAAATGTTGACATAGCTTGACTGTTTGCAGTGTTTGCAAATCTGATCTTGACACTGAATTGCTGAAATGTTCTTGTCTAAGTGCTGTAAAGTTGTAATAAAATATAATAATGTCACACACATAAACCGGTGTCCGGACACAAATTTTGAGTGTTTTTTTATTTTTATATACAGATCAAAAAGTCTCAAGACTTCACTTAATAATTCAGCATGGGTGACATGCATCATGGCCCAGGACATCAAGAGGGAAAATGGCATCCCATGTGACAGTGTCCCTCATTGTCCGGTGAATTAAACTAACTCTCAATCTCTCAGTCTGTTGAGGTAAAAGTTGCTCTCAATTACATCAGCTAGCAGCTAGCGTACCACAAGGGACGTTTCCTGAGTTCTCACGCAGCACATAGTGCTTAATTGATTCAGCATGAATGTCAAAAGAGGGGCCTTTAACGTGAGTGGTGTTACTGCTACAGCTCCTATCTGCAGCGTCATGTAATACGGCAGTTCCTGAATGTTTGCAAATAGCCTGCAGCATCACTAGTTCTGTATAGTTTGAACAAGTGCTACAATTCATTCGGAGAAGAAAACGTGGTCAAGCAAATGATGAAAGACTGCTTATCTCTCTAATGAATCAAAGAATCCACCACATATCTTGATGACTGATTTATCACACCTGCAGACGTATTTTATTCCTTGTTCCAAACTTCACAGCAGCACACAGCGAGAGAACAGAACATAGATCAGCAGCAACAAGATCAGTGCAAACCACAAAGTCATGTCTCCAAGGCCAGCGAGAGGGCGTCTTCAAACTGCTTAAATGTGGAAACAGCATCCTTGAGAGCAACGATGAATACATTAAAATATGCAGTTGTCTCAAAGAGATCACAGTTGTTGTACTTACTGTGTCTGATCTAAAATGTACCTTTTATTTACTGTCTTGTTGAGTTTTGCTACAGAAGTTATAAAATATTTTTGATTTTGCTTGCCTAATGTAGCCTACGAGTAATACTAAGCATTCGTGAATAAGACCATTTTGATTTAAAAAAATAAAAAAGGCTGAGGAGGATGAACAAAAATGAGGTGAAGTCATAACATGTAGGGTAATAAAGCTACAATATGGAGGAATATACAGCCACAAGCCACTACTCTTAAGATCTAGATATTGAACTTACCTCGTCACATCGGTTCTGATACAACGATTACATCATAAAGCAAATGTCAACACTGCTGTACAATAATTGCAAAAATGGTCATTGTAACAGCTATCAACTGACAAACAAATAAAGATTTTTAAGAAATCTAATTCAAGAAAAAACATTTACAAAAAACAATGTGAAACAATAAAACTGAGGCAGACAAAAACAGGGTTTTGAAAATGGAAATTATTCCCTTGCTGACACTGACGCTGCAACTCAAGCAGTAACAATGTCTTCATGGGCTAACAACGTAATTGCCTATAGGCTAAAGAAGACAGATGTAATGTACAAAGTCGAGCTCTTGTAGCACCTCAGGGACCAAGAGCTGGATTGGGCCTCTGAAACATGCTAGAGATTAAAAGAAATGTGTTGCATCAAGGCTTGTTGAGCTGTTACCAAGGGGCCCAACATTTACAGAGAACCCCTCTCTTACACTGATGTGCTGAATATTATTAAATGATTTATGTCAAAATGACGGACATGAGACAGGACTGCAGAATGTGCCATTTTTAATGAACCGTCATTGAAGAACATCACACAAAAAGCATCATATGGCCGACCAAAGCTATTTCACAAATGTCACATAACCACAAAAGCAATTGCGCAGTTAATAAGACGCATTACATTAAAAATGGTGATCAGAAATAAGGTTTGTAATTTGTAAAACCTGGTCGTTTTTTGTACTGATAAAACTGATTAATGCCACTGATTGAAAACTGAGCTATACACTTTTAAAATCCACTGTTTACGTCTACAGGGCGTTAGCGTTTCATCCTCAAAAGAACATGCCTTGTATAGAGTATTACTTAAGGTCTGGTTTTACAGGGACTAGCGTAGACAGACCATTTGTTTGTCTTCTATAGCATTCGTCCTGTGATCTAGAACTCCAGCGCCCTCCCGTTGAGCACATTCCCTGAGGTGGAGTTTAGATCATTCATGTTGTGCTTGATCTCACAGCCTGAAAGGATGTAGTTTCACATGTGGAGATCAGACATCATGCCAACGAAAGAATTCACAATCTCTCAAAGCTTCCACCATAGGAATCCTGGTCCTGTGAATTTCCAGACATTTGAGATAACAGCTATGATGTATAATGCTATATTTTTTATGATGTATAGTTTGAAGCGCTCCTGTAGTGATTGCAAAGAGTTGAGATAAAAACATTTTATGCTATACAATTTTTGTTCTATAATCAATACTGTACAGATATAATAATGTCTGGACTTCTATTAACTATTATGTTTATCAATTAAACGTACCTGTCCAAGGATAATAATGGATCCACTGATTTGTGATCCACCAATGACTTTCCTAATTGAGGGCTTTTCGTCTAAACACAGCTGCACCAGACCAGATGTAGGGTCCCATGTAGAACAAATAGAGTGCCACATGTTAAATGTGTAGTCCTGTGCTCCAAATATCGCATTTGTATTCCATCCATTATCACTTGCACCGTCCTTAAATATGACGAAAGCATTGTCAGCAGAGGGTGTGGCCAGAGAGAAAAGGACGTGGGCTCTGCTGAGGTCTGTAAGGGACCTGCAGGTATTGCAAGAAAGAAAGGTCAGAAATATAGTATGTTCTTTCATGCATTTTGCACTTCAAACACTACCTGAGACAGATAGTTACAGCACTGAAATCCTGTCCTGATGCTGTCAGTTTCACATTAACAGTGCTGGTTTCCTCTGAGAAGGTCAACATTTTACCAGACAGATCTACAAAAAAAACAATGAACAAATACATTATACACAACGAAGTGCCCTTATATATAACCTGTTGTTTGAGAAAAAAAGTATTTAGACAACATTTGTATTTTAAACATAAATTTCACATGTTTTCCACAGATGCAATTATGTAATTGTTTTGAATATATATTGTATTTAACCTTGCACATGCTGTCAGCATCACCAGGATATTTTGGAAATTCTATCCATGTTATTAGTAAGAGCAGGCACACTTCAGGCTTTTCACCTCTTAAAACCCACCTGCCCATCGATGGGTTAGGGTCAGGGATCAGGGCTTAGGGTTAACTGATGATCAACAATGTTTTGAATCATGGTAAAAGGTTTTACAGCCATTAAAATGCAGTAGGTGCCAGTTGCCTTTACTCACTTCTGTAACATTGGAAAACGTACTGAAGCATTTTGTTGACTATAAATCTTTTTACCATCATTCAAAACATTTTTGATCATCATTTAACCCTAACCCCTAAACACCGAAGAGGGTTTTAAGGTTAATGCTGTTTTATTAACCATGTGATATTCAAACACTTCCAGTAGGAGTTGTTTAGTTACTATAAAAAAAGTAAAAGGTAAGGGACTTTTAACAAATGTAATTATGTAGGTAATAAATCAATACAAAAGGGTAAAAGGAAATAAAGCAGTGTACAGAAGATTACACAAAAGACAAACACACCCATGCATACCTCATAAAGCCAACTGACAGCATCTTACAAAGTGTATTACTTTTTAAATGTATTTCATATGTTCAGTATGAGGTTGATTAACCAGCTGCATACAGCTCATTGAAACAGTACATACACACTTATCTGGCCTTTGAGGGGGATCCGTTGTGTATTACAGGCAGGGCAATGAAGGGCAGTAATGGATCTTCAGATTGAGTTTTAAGGATGTGAGTCATTTTTCAAACTGTTATTTTTGTTTGATGCATTGATGCACTGGATTCAGATGGGGGGTCCAAATAGTCAGTCCATGTAGGATGGACTGATTACTGTTTGGATTGGAATGAGATCAACAGCACAACAGCCTGTCCGCCACATCTAAATATTATATCCTCTCTGTAGAGGACTTCAGTGATGGAGGTGTCTGCACGCTTCTCTCTCCACTGGTATGATGAGATCCTGCAGTGAGTGGGGAGAAGCCTGCAGCGCAGAGCAAATGTTTCCTGGAGAACGGCATTAGATCGGAATGAACCCTGGAGAGGGATCAGACCGAGACAACTAGACAGAGCACACTCAAGTCAGTAGGGGAAAACCCTCCCAGTTTGACTGAGAGAGAGAGAGAGAGAGCGAGAGAGAGAGAGAGAGAGAGAGAGAGAGAGAGAGAGAGAGAGAGAGAGAGGAGAGAGAGAGAGAGAGAAGAGAGAGAGAGAGAGAGAGAGAGAGAGAGAGAGAGAGAGAGAGAGAGATAGAGAGAGAGAGAGAGAGAGAGGAGAAGAGAGAGAACATTCTTCAATCACACTAACATGTATTTTGGAGATCATTTTCCAATTGTTACATTCTAAGGTTTCAAAAGATTGTTCATGTCTGATGAGAAACTGTTGTTGTTTAGTTATATAAATATGGCAGGCACATCGAGAACTAGCATGTGGCCCGGAAAAGTGAGTCAGATTCACAAAACTCTCTTAACTAGACAAACTTGTTTGAACCACCTAGCATAATCAATGTCCCCATAAATTGCCATATAGAGCTACCTGTGTGGGCAAGATTCATTCACAAAGACGTTACCAAAGAGTAAAAAGAAAACACTCCACAGAGCTCCAGACCCCTCTGTCAGAAATAAGCAAACAAAAAAGTTAAAGAAGTGATATTAGAGGACCTGAAACAATTATGATATTGTGATAGTGCAGCTGTCAAAGACATTGTTATGTGCTAATAAATGTCTTATAAAGAAGGTGCACAGTGACACAGAGGATGCTAATGGCTATTGGACACAGTTAAAATAGTGCATCAGGCAGCGCATAAGGAACACCTGGGTATATGTGTGACTCGGACTCAATAGGGACAACTTGTGGGAAGGTGCATCATGGCAGGAGTTAATGAACAGGAGAAGTTAGTATGTACAACACAGAAATTTATCAGATGATCGAGATGCAGAGGAGGGAAAGGAGGAGGATGGAGCAGCTGTCGCCATGACAGAGTCTGGTGCTACAAAAGAAATATGCAGCGCCTTTTTTGCCCAAAGCGGAACATTTAGTCAGATGCATCCTGTTATCTAGCATCTAACAGCATTATCTGCACACACAATCTGCAATCCCTCACACCCTCTTCCATTGTATTATCCTCCTATTACCAAACAACTGCTGTTGGTTTTAGCTTTGATTTAATTTCCTGCTGTGTGTGTGTCTGTGAAATGTACACAGAGGTGATAAATGTTTTACGGTATACAAAAATGCACTAATATGGTAGTAAAAACATCATCCAAAACCTCTGATTTCTTTCTCTGGCAACTAAAATGAGTTCTGAAAAATCATACATAAAATAACTTAAATGACTTATTGAGTTAAAAAGACATTAATGTAAGACTGAGGTACATTGATGTTTAGGTTGAAACAATCAGTATCCATTTATAATTTACTTAACTAGTAGTTGAGGTAGCATGTTACTAACTACAACTATACCACAACTATACAACTTTACATTTGATCTCGCCTCAAATAAGACCATTGGGAGATCACTGAAAGGAAGAATACAGAAGGCGTAGCCATCAAAAGAGGAGATACATAGAGTACAGTACAAGTTACTACTGAACAGCACACCCAATGTGTGATATCTTTAAAAGTACTTAGAAAGTATCTTAGAAAAATGACATACAGAACTCACAGAATACGATATAAACTTTTTTTCATCTTCAGCTGGCGAGTCAATCACTCAGCAAAGTTAGCTTTGATGGGATTAAAGATGGTTTCACATTATCAATACCAGAAAATACATAAACAATTAATGCTGGCAACACATAAGTTAAAGAAAAGTTTTTCTAACAAATATGGGGAAAGATAATAATAATAATAATAATAATAATAATAATAATAATAATAATAATAATAATAATAATAACAACAATAACAATAGCAATAATAATACAAAAATAATAATAACAATAATAACAATAAACAATAATATTAACAATAATAATAACAATAATAGTAGTAATAATAACAACAATAATAATAACAATAATAATAATAATAATAATACAACACTAATATTAACAATAATAACCATAATAACAATAATAACAATAATAATAATAATAATAATAATAATAATACAATGATGATAATAATAATAACAATAATAATAATAATAATAATAATAACAATAATAGATACCAAAAAAACAATATTTAAAAAGAAAGTCAATTTGAATTCATTGTTTTTATTCTTCAATTAGTGATTTTGTTTTTAAACTTGTTTGTTGACTTACTTTGCAAAAATGTAATAACAAGTCTCAATCTTTTGTTTGTCTTCTCTCAGCATTCTTCCTTTGATCTGGAACTCCAGCGCCCTCCAGTTGAGCACATTCCCTGGGATGAAGTTCAGATGATGCACGCAGTTCTGGATCTGGCAGAGGGAAAGGACATGGTCCCACATGTGGACATCAGACATCATGCCAACGAAAGACTGATTAATGTCAAAGCCTCCATCATATGCATCCAGCACCTGTAAACATTGCAGATAAATAGCATTAATATCATACAATAATTCTAGAGACATACGGTGAATTAAAAATATTGCTTAGACATAAAACTGTACCTGTCCTAAGACAATTCTAGTGTGTCCTGTGATATTTGATCCAGAGCTGACAAATTTCCTCATTGAAGGTTGTCCATCAAACCACAGCTGCACCAGTCCAGACTCTGAGTCCCATGTGGAACAAATAGAGTGCTTAATGTCAAAGCCTCCACTATAGGAATCAGACATTTCAGATATTCAAACATTTTAGATAGAGCTATGTTGCATAATGCTTTATTTTTTTTAGATGTATAGTTTGAACACATACAACAAATCACAAAGCAGCAAATTAATAATTTGACATTTGGAGAAATGTATTCGCTGACCTGCTGAGAGTTAGATTAGGTTATTATCAATGTATTAGTATTAGTCTTCTTATCTAACTCTTCACAAAAAAAGGTAATTAGTGTATTTCCCATAATGCCGAAACATTCCTTTAAGTGTGGTGCTAAAACATTTAGAATGGACGCACTGATGTTGGAGGCAGAGCTGATGAATCTCCTCCTTGAGGGCTTTCCATCACAGCTGCAGTCCAGATGCAGAGTCCCATGTGGAACAAAGTGAGTGCCACCAATTCAACTTGTAGTCCTCTATGACTATATGACTATCCCTGATCCAGAGATCATTTCTATCATTTGTAGTATCCTGGATAATCAGAAATGAATTGCTTAACAGAGGTGTGGCAAAGAGAAAAGGGCGTGGGGTTTAAAGAGATCTTTAAAGGATCTGTAGGCATTACAACAACATCATCATACACGATGATTACTTCTGTCAGAGATACAGTCGGTTAGTTTATTCATTTTGCATATTCAACTCTACCTGAGACAGACGGGTACAGCCCTCAGACTCTGTCTTGATGTTGTCAGCCTCACGTGAACTGAGTTAGTTTCTTGCGGGAAGGTGAACATTTTACCAGACAGATCTTTAAAAAAGAAAAGGTTCAAAATCAGAATGTGAAAAGTTTATGATTTAATAAATGAAAATGAATTACACATTATCAAAAATATATTCAGTTGACAAACTGGATCAGAATGTTTTATATATAAAAAGATGTTTTGAGAAGCTGAAGCTAAAAATGAATAATGAATTGTTATTGTTGTAACAACTCTGAAACATGTTGAATTAGCTTTGCAATCGGTAAAGGTACCACTAGTGCAGCTAAACTGGATTGAAGGAATATATTTTTCACCTTGAGGAATGGCAGCACATGCTTGCAGCATCACCAGAAGAAGATTCAACGGCATCTAATACAAAGACAAATACACACAAGTACAAAATGGTGAGAGTTAATGCAATAAAAATAAGACTTTCACTACCCGTGTGTTACTTAAGTTGGCCTGCTACAATATACAAAACAGGTGGAAAAAGGGTTAAAAAAAAATATATAATTCAATTATGTTGAATTTCTCTTTTTATTGCAATGTTTATCATGCCTCGATCTTACCTTGAATCCTGTGTCAGACTGTTGTGTGCAGCACTGTATTGGATTGTGATATTTACGGCTTTATATTCCAGTAATTTGTAAATGTAGAGTATTAAACATGCTTATAAGGCATACTACACTTCGCATCAGTATGTTAGCTTTGCCATTGTGAGCATGTTTGTATGTTGTCATTAGCATTTAGCTCAAAGCACCAACAAACAGCCTCCCAGAGCTGTGAGCATGGCTGCAGATTCTTTGTCTGTTTTCACTTTGGATAGAGCCACGCTAGCAGTGTCCCTGCTGTACAAGGAGAAATCATTTATGAAAGCACGTTAATAGTCATACAAAAAAACTATTATTTTCAACAACAACTGTTACAACTATTTTATCTAATTGGTGGTTTACTCCTGTCCATTGATATAAATATTATGTGTGTCAGTTTTAATTCATTTAGATGGCTGATAACATTTTTGTCACGCTGAAGAGGAAAGAACTAATAGTTAATTGCAAACTCATGTTGCCCTACATTTCATCAGGAACCTGCTAGCTTAACACAAGATGCTCATTTGAGTTCTCAGGCAGCAGACAATGCTTGATTGATTCAACAGGAATATCAAAAGAGAGGTGTTTATGGTGAGTAGTGTTGCTGCTACAACTGCCATTGTGCAGCCTCATTTAATGTGGAAATGCTCGTTGTTCCACTTGACTTTTGCTAAAGATTTGAAATATATAGAAAGCCTCACTCTCTGTGGGTCGATTTCTTCTCATGAGCTTTATCAAGCAACAAGTGTGAACTATTGGAGGTTCATGAGCTGCTGGCTTCTTCGCATACAAAATATTAGGTAATGTATGTGCCCATAAAAATAGCTTTTTTAATTACCCATCTCTGTAGTCCTTCTCATATTAAATGTAGATCCATGCGACAGACTAGTAGTTTCACTGGTTGAGAGACTGACAGCGATAAGGGGACTCCGTAGTCTTGCTGGGAGACTTCAACGCACACGTGGGAAACGATGGAGACACCTGGAGAGGCGTGATTGGGAGGAAGGGCCTCCCTGATCTAAACCCAAACGGTCGTTTGTTGTTGGACTTCTGTGCTAGTCATGGAATGGCCATAACAAACACCATGTTCGAACATGCTCATAAGTGCACGTGGTACCAGAGCACCCTAGGCCAAAGGTCAATGATCGATTTCGTAATCGTATCATCTGATCTGAGGCCGCATGTTTTGGACACTCGGGTGAAGAGAGGGGCGGAGCTGTCGACTGATCACCATCTGGTGGTGAGTTGGATCAAGGGGTGGGGGAAGACTCTGGACAGACCTGGTAAACCCAAACGGGTAGTGCGGGTGAACTGGGAACGTCTGGAGGAAGCCCCTGTCCTGGGGATCTTTAACTCACACCTCCGGCGGAGCTTTTCAGCCATCCCTGTGGAGGTTGGGGGCATTGAACCTGAGTGGGCGATGTTCAAAACCTCTATTGCTGAAGCTGCGGTGATGAGCTGTGGTCTCAAGGTCTTAGGTGCCTCAAGGGGCGGTAACCCTCGAACACCGTGGTGGACCCCGGTGGTCAGGGAGGACTCCGGAAACAGTTGCAGGGTATCGAAGAACTAGAAGGGCGGCAGCTTCTGCCGTGTCAGAGGCAAAGCAGCGGGTGTGGGAGAAGTTCGGAGAAGCTATGGAGAAGGACTTTCGGTCGGCACCAAGGTGCTTCTGGAAAACCATCCGGCACCTCAGGAGGGGGAAGTGAGGAACCATCCAAGCTGTGTACAGCAAGGGTGGGACCCTGCTGACTTCAACTGGTGGAAGGAGCACTTTGAGGAACTCCTGAATCCGACTAACACGCCCTCTATGGTTGAGGCAGAGCTGGAAGCTGATGGGGGATCATCGTCAATTTCCCTGATGGAAGTCACTGAGGTAGTCAAACAACTCCACAGTGGCAAAGCCGCAGGGGTTGATGAGATCTGTCTAGAAATGCTGAAGGCTTTGGGTGTTGAGGGGCTGTCTTGGTTGACATGCCTCGTCAACATTGCGTGGAAGTCTGGGACAGTGCCTAGGGGTTGGCAGACCGGGGTGGTGGTTCCCCTATTTAAAAAGGGGGACCAGAGAGTGTGTGCCAACTACAGGGGTATCACACTTCTCAGCCTCCCTGGTAAAGTCTACTCCAAGGTACTGGAAAGGAGGGTTCGGCCGGTAGTCGAACCTCTGATTGAAGAGGAACAATGCAGATTCCGTCCTGGTCGTGGAACAACAGACCAACTCTTTACTCTTGCAAGGATCCTGGAGGGGGCCTGGGAGTACGCCCATCCGGTCTACATGTGTTTTGTGGATCTGGAGAAGGCGTATGACCGGGTCCCCCGGGTGATACTGTGGGAGGTGCTGCGGGAGTATGGGGTGAGGGGGTCACTTTTGAGGGCCATCCAATCCCTGTACGCCCAAAGCGAGAGTTGTGTCCGGATACTCGGCAGTAAGTCAGACTCGTTTCCCGTGAATGTTGGCCTCCGCCAGGGCTGCGCTTTATCACCAATCCTGTTCGTGATTTTCATGGATAGGATATTGAGGCGTAGTCGTGGAGGAGAGGGGTTGCAGTTCGGTGACCTGAGGATCTCATCGCTGCTCTTTGCAGATGATGTGGTCCTTATGGCATCATCGGTCTGTGACCTTCAACAGTCACTGGATCTGTTCGCAGCCGAGTGTACAGCGGTTGGGATGAGGATCAGCACCTCCAAATCTGAGGCCATGGCTCTCAGCAGGAAACCGGTGGATTGCCTACTCCGGGTAGGGAATGAGCCATTACCCCAAGTGAAGGAGTTCAAGTACCTCGGGGTCTTGTTCGCGAGTGAAGGGATAATGGAGCGAGAGATTGGCCGGAGAATCGGAGCAGCGGGGGCGGTATTACAGTCACTTTACCGCACCGTTGTGACGAAAAGAGAGGTGAGCCAGAAAGCAAAGTTCTCAATCTACCGGTCGATCTTCGTTCCTACCCTCACCTATGGTCATAAAGGCTGGGTAATGACCGAAAGAACGAGATCACGGGTACAAGCGGCCGAAATGGGTTTTCTCAGACGGGTGGCTGGCGTCTCCCTTAGAGATAGGCTGAGAAGCTCAGCCATCCGTGAGAGACTCGGAGTAGAGCCGCTGCTCCTTTATGTTGAAAGGAGCCAGTTGAGGTGGTTCGGGCATCTAGTAAGGATGCCACCTGGGCGCCTCCCTAGGGAGGTGTTCCAGGCACGTCCAGCTGGGAGGAGACCCCGGGGAAGACCCAGGACTCGGTGGAGAGATTATATCTCCTCACTGGCCTGGGAACGCTTCAGGATCCCCCAGTCGGAGCTGGAGGATGTGGCCCGGAGAAGGGAAGATTGGGGTTCCGTACTGGAGCTGCTGCCCCTGCGACCCGATCCCGGATAAGCGGTAGACGATGGATGGATGGATGGATCATGAGGTACTCCACAAAGCTGAAGTGAAGCGGGCACGAGACCATTTTTTGTGCTTATGTGAAATATTCTCATAGTTGCATTTTTCTGTTTTAGTTTTTTTCTATTTCTGAGTTCAAATATATCTAAACAATCCCTATACTATAGCTTCTAGAGTAAAATATGTTCTTACATAGTTAAGGTTAATCCCTTTTGATGAACGCAGTTATCAGAGATTATCAGAGATGTTCCATGCTTTCAGCAGATTGACTCACTATCTGTTCTCTCACTTTAACATACTATGGGTCATTTTGTGTGCAGTATGGTACAACTGCAGTCACATTGCAATTGTCAGTGGGCTGTAGCCTATTCCTGTAAACCTGTTAGGTGTTTTCCTTCATTGCACCATGGTGGGTGAACTGAGGTTGTGTTTATTCAGATACAGGGTGAAATTGTATGCTGTGTTGCAAGTGTAACCTCACCTGATAATGATGTCAGGGTGCACTCAATATACCCTATAAAGTGAGAAGTGAATTTGTTTTGGAACAAACCTAAAAAAAACGCTCGTACATATAATAGAGCTTTTAAAACTTTTTTATTTAAAAGAAAAATATTTAAGACAAAATGTTGGCATGATTAAATGACATCTTTTATATTACAGAACATTTTGCAAGACATTTATAGTTTTAAAAGTTTAGTAACAGGTCCTTTTTTTATTTTCTATCAGCACTTTGTCTACAATCTGGAACTCCAGCGCCCTCCAGTTGAGTACATTCCCTGGACTGAAGTTCAGTTCCTGCACATAGTCCTGGATCTCACAGGGGGAAAGGACATGGTCCCACATGTGGACATCAGTCAGCATGCCAACGAAAGACTGATTAATGTCAAAGCCTCCATCATATGCATCCAGCACCTGTAAAGATTGCAGATAAATAGCATTAATATCATACAATAATTCTAGAGACATACGGTGAATTAAAAATATTGCTTAGACATAAAACTGTACCTGTCCTAAGACAATTCTAGTGTGTCCTGTGATATTTGATCCAGAGCTGACAAATTTCCTCATTGAAGGTTGTCCATCAAACCACAGCTGCACCAGTCCAGACTCAGAGTCCCATGTGGAACAAATAGAGTGCCACGTGTTCAACGTGTAGTCCGGCTCTGTGAAAACTGCAACATTGTTTCTGCTATAGAGATCGATGGTATTCTCTATAGCTTGTCTTAACATTAGGAAGTCATAGTCATTAGAGGGTGTGGCCAGAGAGAAAAGAATGTGGTCTCTGGTGTTGTCTGTAAAGGACCTGTAGGAAAAGAAATAATCATGAACTCTGCCGTTTCACAGTGAGAGATACAGTGGGTTCTTTAATTCATGTTAAACAATGAACTGTACCGGAGACAGACAGTTACAGCACTGAAATTCTCTCTTGATGTGATCAGCTTCACACGAGCTGTGTTGGTTCGTAGTGGGAAGGTGAATATTTTATCTGATAGATCTGAAAATAAGAGAGACAGATCAAGAGAGAGATAGATCACATTTGGAGATAATGTATCAAACATATGCATTACAAAAAGGTTTTATTTTACAGCTTTGTTTTTTAGCATGATTATAATTATTTCCCATAAATTGATGATATAAATCAATAGTTTTTGGGGAAAGACCTTGTAAAGAATTTGAGGAACATACAGCAAAATATGAACTACACATGTAAGCACTGCTCCCCATGTGGCCATAAATTCATGATTTCTGAAGAAAAATAACTTTGAAGCTTTGAAGAAGAAAACAAGTCTTAAACAAGTTCCACATAAAACCAAACATATTCACTTTAGTTATGATAACAGCTTAAAGACTTTGCTTTGGTAACACAACTGACAATATATTCCTCATTACATTTGTATTTTTTATTAGAACAGTTTGCTGGACTTTTAAACATTTGAAGTCATGTTTTTTAAAGTTATGACAAAGACATTACTTTATGCCTGTAGACATTACTGGATTTGTCAAACAATAAAGTATGTTATTAAAATATTAGAAACGCTCTACACTTCATTTTGGTATTCCCTCTGTAAGTTAAATATTATTATGTTTTACCTTGAGGACTTGCAGCACATGTTGTCAGCATCACCAGGAGAAGCAACACCTTCATCTAATTCAAAGACAAAATAATACCATATAAAAAAAAGTGTAAGTTTTATCCAATAAATTCAAATTATTTTGCATCGCTACTAATACTACATTCAATGCCAGTGTGTAATGGGTTACACATGAATGTATTTGCATTGTACCATACTGGCAGAATAGGCAAAACAAAGTGTATGCAGTTAGTTATTTTGCTTTGCACATCGTGCAATGATCTTACCTTGAAGTCTGTCAGGATTTTGTGTGCAATCAGCAAAAAGCTTACAAGTTTTGTAAACACTTGCTGCGTCTTCAATAATGTCTGACTTTCTGGATCCTTTTTTCTGATGTTTCCTCATGGAAGGAGTTGCCCTATAATTTCTGTTGATTCAACAGAATTCATGTTGCATGTTGCCCATGTTGAAATATCATGTTCTGCTTTTCGTTCAATCCGTGGTGCTGTGTTGTCACGAGTGAAAGACTCAAGATCAGAGCCACAGACAACTACCTAGAAATTATATCACAGAATATATCTAAATATTGGTGACTATTCATGGGCTACAACCTAATTGTTGTAAAAATAAATTGTGAAAGACAACAAAAACTGACAGGGGTCGCTCTAAATGCTGTCTTGCTACTCAATTTGAAAATCTGACAAATCCCAATTTCAAATCAAAGATATTTAAATGAATGATAAAATAACAAGGTGTAAGACAAGCTGTGAGCCTGGTCCTATATGTGTTCAAATTGACATGATGAAGTTGTTTCCTGTTTGTCCCTCTGGATGTGTTCTCTGAGGGAAACAGCTTTCACTCAGCTGACTAACGGTACGATCAAGACAGAAGGGAGGTGGGACTCAATTGAACGACACAGATGCAGATAAATGTTGAATGGAAATGGTCTTTACTGAACTTTGCAGTTGCTATGGTACACGCATAGACAGTTGAACATACAAAGTATCAAGGGGTAATCCAGGAGCAGAGTCTCATATTAAATGTAGATCCATGCGACAGACTAGTAGTTTCACTGGTTGAGAGACTGACAGCGTCTTTCTGCATAGAATGACTCGCATGAACAATCAAAAGTCATTGTGGGACTATGTGTGATTTACTATCAAAGAACTCTGAGCAGTGATGAAACAACGAGAAACGTTAGCCTTGTGCCAATATTCTAAGTATAGGCCTGTTCACATATGGGGGAGTAACTACAAGGCATGTCTGTCCCATTCAATAAAGATATTTTTCATTGTTTAAAAAAAGATTTCAGTGCAATTCATAGAAATAATCAAAACTCAGTTAAAGCTACATTTATCAATCGTTGTCCAGTAGGGGGTAGATAGACCTTTAAAACAAGCTGACAGATCCACAGCCTGGATATTATCTGTGTATGAAGTATCATGTCATATCATCATCATAAAAAACATTCTAACAACAGTCTACCTCCTGACATTTCAAAACCTACCCTTCCTTGCCTTCACAGCATTTGTCTTGGGTGTCACTTACCCTCCACACCCACATGCTCCACCTGCTCCCAGTTTCCTTCTCTGCCCCTTAAATACAGTGAGGATGCCCCTGTAGCTATTGTTCCCTGCGTTTTGCACCCCAGCATTTATCTCATGCCATGTGCTTTTTGATCACTTGTGGCAGAACACTTTTGTGTTCGACAACAAACTTAGCTTTTACTCTACTTATACTTATATAAGTTGTGCATTTGTGTCAACATCTTTCATACGTGATCCATTACAGCTTACATGTACGTTGAGCGAGTTATGGGTCACAGTAATCATTCCACATCTCCACACTTTGTGGGATCTTGTCATTGTATGAACAGGTAAAATGATCAGAGCCACCAAAATAACACTTTGTGCTTATTTTATTGAGATAAATCAGAGCCTGTCCTTTGATCAACAATGATTAAACACATCAGGACATAACTGCATAGAAAACGTGATTCTTGGTATTGTATGATCTTGTTTTAAAGTTTAGTACAGGTAGTTTGTCTATTTTCTATCAGCACTCTCTCTACAATCTGAAACTCCAGGGCTCCCCAGTTGAGAATATTTCCTGGAGTGAAGTTTAGTTCATCCATGTACTTCTGGATCTCACAGGCAGAGAGGGTGTAGTCCCACATGTGGACATCAGTCATCATGCCAACGAAAGACTGCTTCAAGTCAAACAACGAACCATGGGAATCCTGCTCCTGTACAGTTTTGAGATACAGTAAATAAAAGTTAGATTGTACAATATTTGTATTGAAATCTATAGACTAGAGACACAAAATAAATCAAACATTAGGATATACAGCATTTGTTTAAAGACCATTAAGAAATGTTTTGCAGTACAACTGTACCTGTCCTAAGACGATTGCAACGCGTCCTTTGATGATTAATGTAGAGCTGACAAATTTCTTCATCAGAGGTTGTCCATCTAACCACAGCTGCACCAATCCAGACGTGGAGTCCCATGTAGTACAAATGGAGTGCCACATGTTCAACTTGAAGTCCAATCCTTTATATTCTAACTTTTTATCAACTGACATGAGGCTCCAGCTCCTTGTTTCCTTCATCCCAGAAAATCAGGAAGCCATTGGAATTAATCGTAGTGGACAAAGAGAAAAGGGCGTGGTCTCTTCTGAGGTCTGAGAAGGACCTGTAGGCATTGCAAAGACATTATCATGCATGATACTTTTAACAGTCAGAGACACAGTGGATTACATTTTGCACATTCAGTGTTACCTGTGACAGACGGTTGCAGCCCTGAAAGTGTCAATTGTAGTGATCAGCTTCACATGAGCAGTGTTGGTTTGTCGTGGGAAGGTGAACATTTTACCTGTCAGATCTGAAAAGAGAAAGGGAGAACAATGTTATAACTATTGTATAGTGATTGTATGACTTCAGTAAGAAGGTGAAGCTAAAAGTTGACTAACCACATTATACATTATCAGTGTAATCATTATAATACATACATTGTGCTCATACGTTGGATGCATTTACTATAAATACTTAATACTTAAATTACAGTACCATATGAACCACTTGAACTCTGGATACCATCATTCAAGATTTATAATGCAACTTTGAAGAAGACAATACTTGCTAAGATGTCAACTACAAATCTTATACAAAGAGAGACACTACTTATGGCTAATTAAACTCTATAGACAGATTCTGCATTCATATGAAAAATTCTTGTCTGACCGATAGCCGACGGGTCCAAGATTGATAAAAGGCTTTTTGAAACTCAATGTTTTTGTTTGCTTATTGTTTTGTCCATATGAAGGTAACTTTCTTCTGCAAACTGAGCAATTATTTCCTGATTGAAAGTATCAGTCAGTTATGAAACAAGTTTTATATTGAAACAAAATACTCTGTTGTTGTAAAGATATGTAAAATATGCTGTCCAATTCAAAAGACCAGATGTTAATATATTGCAATACATCATGCTTGTTTCATCCTAATGAAATAGAAAATACATTTAAAAAAGTGTAATTTATGACATGTCTGTAGGAAGAGCAGATTTAAAGGTAAATGGCAACAGACTGCTACAAACTCCAACATTTCTTTTATTATTTAAATTAGTTTTTATTTTTACCTTCAGGGACTTGTGGCACATGATGTCACCATCACCAACAGCAGCAAAAACTTCATCTGATACAAAGACAAAAAGACACCATGATCCAATTAAAAACTTTTGAGTTGCGACAAACACTTTGTCCGCCAAAGACATCTAATTAGTTCAGTCTGATTTACCTTGGACTGCTAAAATGAACAATACAGGTGGGAAAGGCAAAGGGAAAAAAAGTTGACATTTAATACAATCACATCAAATTGCTAGATTTTGCAGTTTGGCATGAGTAGATCTTACCTTGAAATCTGTGTCTGGATTTTGTGAGAAGCGTGAACATGATTCTAAGTTTTATGCACTCAGTGCTTCCCCATTTCTCTCAGTGTGTCTCTGTATTTCCTTACCTAATCTACTTCTGTGTTTTTTGCTTCAGGTTCCACGAACAGTGTTTTTTACTGAATCAACAGAATTTACTGTGAAAGTTATGTTGAAATATTATCATGAGGTACTCCACAAAGCTGAAGTGAAGCGGGCACGAGACCATTTTTTGTGCTTATGTGAAATATTCTCATAGTTGCATTTTTCTGCTTTAGTTATTTTTCTATTTCTGAGTTCAAATATATCTAAACAATCCCTATACTATAGCTTCTAGAGTAAAATATGTTCTTACATAGTTAAGGTTAATCCCTTTTGATGAACGCAGTTATCAGAGATTATCAGAGATGTTCCATGCTTTCAGCAGATTGACTCACTATCTGTTCTCTCACTTTAACATACTATGGGTCATTTTGTGTGCAGTATGGTACAACTGCAGTCACATTGCAATTGTCAGTGGGCTGTAGCCTATTCCTGTAAACCTGTTAGGTGTTTTCCTTCATTGCACCATGGTGGGTGAACTGAGGTTGTGTTTATTCAGATACAGGGTGAAAGGTGTATGCTGTGTTGCAAGTGTAACCTCACCTGATAATGATGTCAGGGTGCACTCAATATACCCTATAAAGTGAGAACAAGTGAATTTGTTTTGGAACAAACCTAAAAAAAACTGCTCGTACATACAATTAATAGAGCTTTTAAAACTTTTTTATTTAAAAGAAAAATATTTAAGACAAAATGCTGGCATGATTAAATGACATCTTTTATATTACAGAACATTTTGCAAGACATTTATAGTTTCAAAAGTTTAGTAACAGGTCCTTTTTTTATTTTCTATCAGCACTTTGTCTACAATCTGGAACTCCAGCGCCCTCCAGTTGAGTACATTCCCTGGACTGAAGTTCAGTTCCTGCACATAGTCCTGGATCTCACAGGGGGAAAGGACATGGTCCCACATGTGGACATCAGTCAGCATGCCAACTGAAAGACTGATTAATGTCAAAGCCTCCATCATATGGAATCCATGCTCCTGTAAAGATTGCAGATAAATAGCATTAATATCATACAATAATTCTCGAGACATACGGTGAATTAAAAATATTGCTTAGACATAAAACTGTACCTGTCCTAAGACAATTCTAGTGTGTCCTGTGATATTTGATCCAGAGCTTGACAAATTTCCTAATTGAAGGTTGTCCATCAAACCACAGCTGCACCAGTCCAGACTCAGAGTCCCATGTGGAACAAATAGAGTGCCACGTGCTCAACGTGTAGTCCGGCTCTGTGAAAACTGCAACATTGTTTCTGCTATAGAGATCGATGGTATTCTCTATAGCTTGTCTTAACATTAGGAAGTCATAGTCATTAGAGGGTGTGGCCAGAGAGAAAAGAATGTGGTCTCTGGTGTTGTCTGTAAAGGACCTGTAGGAAAAGAAATAATCATGAACTCTGCCGTTTCACAGTGAGAGATACAGTGGGTTCTTTAATTCATGTTAAACAATGAACTGTACCGGAGACAGACAGTTACAGCACTGAAATCCTCTCTTGATGTGATCAGCTTCACACGAGCTGTGTTGGTTCGTAGTGGGAAGGTGAATATTTTATCTAATAGATCTGAAAATAAGAGAGACAGATCAAGAGAGAGATAGATCATATTTGGAGATAATGTATCAAACATATGCATTACAAAAAGGTTTTATTTTACAGCTTTGTTTTTTAGCATGATTATAATTATTTCCCATAAATTGATGATATAAATCAATAGTTTTTATGGGAAAGACCTTGTAAAGAATTTGAGGAACATACAGCAAAATATGAACTACACATGTAAGCACTGCTCCCCATGTGGCCATAAATTCATGATTTCTGAAGAAAAATAACTTTGAAGCTTTGAAGAAGAAAACAAGTCTTAAACAAGTTCCACATAAAACAAAACATATTCACTTTAGTTATGATAACAGCTTAAAGACTTTGCTTTGGTAACACAACTGACAATATATTCCTCATTACATTTGTATTTTTTATTAGAACAGTTTGCTGGACTTTTAAACATTTGAAGTCATGTTTTTTAAAGTTATGACAAAGACATTACTTTATGCCTGTAGACATTAGTGGATTTGTCAAACAATAAAGTATATTATTAAAATATTAGAAACGCTCTACACTTCATTTTGGTATTCCCTCTGTAAGTTAAATATTATTATGTTTTACCTTGAGGACTTGCAGCACATGTTGTCAGCATCACCAGGAGAAGCAACACCTTCATCTAATTCAAAGACAAAATAATACCATATAAAAAAAAGTGTAAGTTTTATCCAATAAATTCTAATTATTTTGCATCGCTACTAATACTACATTCAATGCCAGTGTGTAATGGGTTACACATGAATGTATTTTCATTGTACCATACTGGCAGAATAGGCAAAACAAAGTGTATGCAGTTAGTCATTTTGCTTTGCACATCGTGCAATGATCTTACCTTGAAGTCTGTCAGGATTTTGTGTGCAATCAGCAAAAAGCTTACAAGTTTTGTAAACACTTGCTGCATCTTCAATAATGTCTGACTTTCTGGATCCTTTTCTCTGATGTTTCCTCATGGAAGGAGTTGCCCTATAATTTCTGTTGATTCAACAGAATTCATGTTGCCCATGTTGAAATATCATGTTCTGCTTTCGTTCAATCCGTGGTGCTGTGTTGTCACGAGTGAAAGACTCAAGATCAGAGCTACAGACAACTACCTAGAAATTATATCACAGAATATATCTAAATATTGGTGACTATTCATGGGCTACAACCTAATTGTTGTAAAAATTAAATTGTGAAAGACAACAACAACTGACAGGGGTCGCTCTAAATGCTGTCTTGCTACTCAAATTGAAAATCCCAATTTCAAATCAAAGATATTTAAATGAATGATAAAATAACAAGGTGTAAGACAAGCTGTGAGCCTGGTCCTACATGTGTTCAAATTGACATGATGAAGTTGTTTCCTGTTTGTCCCTCTGGATGTGTTCTCTGAGGGAAACAGCTTTCACTCAGCTGACTAACGGTACGATCAAGACAGAAGGGAGGTGGGACTCAATTGAACGACACAGATGCAGATAAATGTTGAATGGAAATGGTCTTTGCTGAAACTTTGCTGTTGCTATGGTACACGCATAGACAGTTGAACATACAAAGTATCAAGGGTTAATCCAGGAGCAGAGTCTCATATTAAATGTAGATCCATGCGACAGACTAGTAGTTTCACTGGTTGAGAGACTGACAGCGTCTTTCTGCATAGAATGACTCGCATGAACAATCAAAAGTCATTGTGGGACTATGTGTGATTTACTATCAAAGAACTCTGAGCAGTGATGAAACAACGAGAAATGTTAGCCTTGTGCCAATATTCTAAGTATAGGCCTGTTCACATATGGGGGAGTAACTACAAGGCATGTCTGTCCCATTCAATAAAGATATTTTTCATTGTTTAAAAAATTTTTTCAGTGCAATTCATAGAAATAATCAAAACTCAGTTAAAGCTACATTTATCAATCGTTGTCCAGTAGGGGGTAGATAGACCTTTAAAACAAGCTGACAGATCCACAGCCTGGATATTATCTGTGTATGAAGTATCATGTCATATCATCATCATAAAAAACATTCTAACAACAGTCTACCTCCTGACATTTCAAAACCTACCCTTCCTTGCCTTCACAGCATTTGTCTTGGGTGTCACTTACCCTCCACACCCACATGCTCCACCTGCTCCCAGTTTCCTTCTCTGCCCCTTAAATACAGTGAGGATGCCCCTGTAGCTATTGTTCCCTGCGTTTTGCACCCCAGCATTTATCTCATGCCATGTGCTTTTTGATCACTTGTGGCAGAACACTTTTGTGTTCGACAACAAACTTAGCTTTTACTCTACTTATACTTATATAAGTTGTGCATTTGTGTCAACATCTTTCATACGTGATCCATTACAGCTTACATGTACGTTGAGCGAGTTATGGGTCACAGTAATCATTCCACATCTCCACACTTTGTGGGATCTTGTCATTGTATGAACAGGTAAAATGATCAGAGCCACCAAAATAACACTTTGTGCTTATTTTATTGAGATAAATCAGAGCCTGTCCTTTGATCAACAATGATTAAACACATCAGGACATAACTGCATAGAAAACGTGATTCTTGGTATTGTATGATCTTGTTTTAAAGTTTAGTAACAGGTAGTTTGTCTATTGTCTATCAGCACTCTCTCTACAATCTGAAACTCCAGGGCTGCCCAGTTGAGAATATTTCCTGGAGTGAAGTTTAGTTCATCCATGTACTTCTGGATCTCACAGGCAGAGAGGGTATAGTCCCACATGTGGACATCAGTCATCATGCCAACGAAAGACTGCTTCATGTCAAACCCCGCACCATGGGAATCCTGCTCCTGTACAGTTTTGAGATACAGTAAATAAAAGTTAGATTGTGCAATATTTGTATTGAAATCTATAGACTAGAGACACAAAATAAATCAAACATTAGGATATACAGCATTTGTTTAAAGACCATTAAGAAATGTTTTGCAGTACAACTGTACCTGTCCTAAGACGATTGAAACGCGTCCTCTGATGATTGATGTAGAGCTGACAAATTTCTTCATCAGAGGTTGTCCATCTAACCACAGCTGCACCAATCCAGACGTGGAGTCCCATGTAGTACAAATGGAGTGCCACATGTTCAACTTGAAGTCCAATCCTTTATATTCTAACTTTTTATCAACGACATGAGGCTCCAGCTCCTTGTTTGCTTCATCCCAGAAAATCAGGAAGCCATTGGAATTAATCGTAGTGGACAAAGAGAAAAGGGCGTGGTCTCTTCTGAGGTCTGAGAAGGACCTGTAGGCATTGCAAAGACATTATCATGCATGATACTTTTAACAGTCAGAGACACAGTGGATTACATTTTGCACATTCAGTGTTACCTGTGACAGACGGTTGCAGCGCTGAAAGTGTCAATTGTAGTGATCAGCTTCACATGAGCAGTGTTGGTTTGTAGTGGGAAGGTGAACATTTTACCTGTCAGATCTGAAAAGAGAAAGGGAGAACAATGTTATAACTATTGTATAGTGATTGTATGACTTCAGTAAGAAGGTGAAGCTAAAAGTTGACTAACCACATTATACATTATCAGTGTAATCATTATAATACATACATTGTGCTCATACGTTGGATGCATTTACTATAAATACTTAATACTTAAATTACAGTACCATATGAACCACTTGAACTCTGGATACCATCATTCAAGATTTATAATGCAACTTTGAAGAAGACAATACTTGCTAAGATGTCAACTACAAATCTTATACAAAGAGAGACACTACTTATGGCTAATTAAACTCTATAGACAGATTCTGCATTCATATGAAAAATTCTTGTCTGACCGATAGCCGACGGGTCCAAGATTGATAAAAGGCTTTTTGAAACTCAATGTTTTTGTTTGCTTATTGTTTTGTCCATATGAAGGTAACTTTCTTCTGCAAACTGAGCAATTATTTCCTGATTGAAAGTATCAGTCAGTTATGAAACAAGTTTTATATTGAAACAAAATACTCTGTTGTTGTAAAGATATGTAAAATATGCTGTCCAATTCAAAAGACCAGATGTTAATATATTGCAATACATCATGCTTGTTTCATCCTATTGAAATAGAAAATACATTTAAAAAAGTGTAATTTATTACATGTCTGTAGGAAGAGCAGATTTAAAGGTAAATGGCAACAGACTGCTACAAACTCCAACATTTCTTTTATTATTTAAATTAGTTTTTATTTTTACCTTGAGGACTTGTGGCACATGATGTCACCATCACCAACAGCAGCAAAAACTTCATCTGATACAAAGACAAAAAGACACCATGATCCAATTAAAAACTTTTGAGTTGCGACAAACACTTTGTCCGCCAAAGACTTCTAATTAGTTCAGTGTGATTTACCTTGGACTGCTAAAATGAACAATACAGGTGGGAAAGGCAAAGGGAAAAAAAGTTGACATTTCATACAATCACATCAAATTGCTAGATTTTGCAGTTTGGCATGAGTAGATCTTACCTTGAAATCTGTGTCTGGATTTTGTGAGAAGCGTGAACATGATTCTAAGTTTTATGCACTCAGTGCTTCCCCATTTCTCTCGGTGTGTCTCTGTATTTCCTTCCCTAATCTACTTCTGTGTTTTTTTTTCTTCAGGTTCCACGAACAGTGCTTTTTACTGAATCAACAGAATTTACTGTGAAAGTTATGTTGAAATATTATCATGAGGTACTCCACAAAGCTGAAGTGAAGCGGGCACGAGACCATTTTTTGTGCTTATGTGAAATATTCTCATAGTTGCATTTTTCTGTTTTAGTTTTTTTCTATTTCTGAGTTCAAATATATCTAAACAATCCCTATACTATAGCTTCTAGAGTAAAATATGTTCTTACATAGTTAAGGTTAATCCCTTTTGATGAACGCAGTTATCAGAGATGTTCCATGCTTTCAGCAGATTGACTCACTATCTGTTCTCTCACTTTAACATACTATGGGTCATTTTGTGTGCAGTATGGTACAACTGCAGTCTCATTGCAATTGTCAGTGGGCTGTAGCCTATTCCTGTAAACCTGTTAGGTGTTTTCCTTCATTGCACCATGGTGGGTGAACTGAGGTTGTGTTTATTCAGATACAGGGTGAAAAGGTGTATGCTGTGTTGCAAGTGTAACCTCACCTGATAATGATGTCAGGGTGCACTCAATATACCCTATAAAGTGAGAAGTGAATTTGTTTTGGAACAAACCTAAAAAAAAACACTCGTACATATAATAGAGCTTTTAAAACTTTTTATTTAAAAGAAAAATATTTAAGACAAAATGTTGGCATGATTAAATGACATCTTTTATATTACAGAACATTTTGCAAGACATTTATAGTTTCAAAAGTTTAGTAACAGGTCCTTTTTTTATTTTCTATCAGCACTTTGTCTACAATCTGGAACTCCAGCGCCCTCCAGTTGAGTACATTCCCTGGACTGAAGTTCAGTTCCTGCACATAGTCCTGGATCTCACAGGGGGAAAGGACATGGTCCCACATGTGGACATCGTACAGCATGCCAATGAAAGTATGATCAATGTCAAAGTCTCCACCTTGGGCATCCAGCTTCTGTAAAGATTGCAGATAAATAGCATTAATATCATACAATAATTCTCGAGACATACGGTGAATTAAAAATATTGCTTAGACATAAAACTGTACCTGTCCTAAGACAATTCTAGTGTGTCCTGTGAAATTTGATCCAGAGCTGACAAATTTCCTAATTGAAGGTTGTCCATCAAACCACAGCTGCGCCAGTCCAGACTCAGAGTCCCATGTGGAACAAATAGAGTGCCACGTGCTCAACGTGTAGTCCGGCACTGTGAAAGCTGCTAAATCGTTTCTCACACCGATGGTATTCTCTCTAAAACGTCTGAACATGAAGAAGTAGTCATTAGAGGGTGTGGCCAGAGAGAAAAGAATGTGGTCTCTGGTGTTGTCTGTAAAGGACCTGTAGGAAAAGAAATAATCATGAACTCTGCCGTTTCACAGTGAGAGATACAGTGGGTTCTTTAATTCATGTTAAACAATGAACTGTACCGGAGACAGACAGTTACAGCACTGAAATCCTCTCTTGATGTGATCAGCTTCACATGAGCTGTGTTGGTTCGTAGTGGGAAGGTGAATATTTTATCTGATAGATCTGAAAATAAGAGAGACAGATCAAGAGAGAGATAGATCATATTTGGAGATAATGTATCAAACATATGCATTACAAAAAGGTTTTATTTTACAGCTTTGTTTTTTTAGCATGATTATAATTATTTCCCATAAATTGATGATATAAATCAATAGTTTTTATGGAAAGACCTTGTAAAGAATTTGAGGAACATACAGCAAAATATGAACTACACATGTAAGCACTGCTCCCCATGTGGCCATAAATTCATGATTTCTGAAGAAAAATAACTTTGAAGCTTTGAAGAAGAAAACAAGTCTTAAACAAGTTCCACATAAAACCAAACAAATTCACTTTAGTTATGATAACAGCTTAAAGACTTTGCTTTGGTAACACAACTGACAATATATTCCTCATTACATTTGTATTTTTTATTAGAACAGTTTGCTGGACTTTTAAACATTTGAAGTCATGTTTTTTAAAGTTATGACAAAGACATTACTTTATGCCTGTAGACATTAGTGGATTTGTCAAACAATAAAGTATATTATTAAAATATTAGAAACGCTCTACACTTCATTTTGGTATTCCCTCTGTAAGATAAATATTTTTATGTTTTACCTTGAGGACTTGCAGCACATGTTGTCAGCATCACCAGGAGAAGCAACACCTTCATCTAATTCAAAGACAAAATAATACCATATAAAAAAAAGTGTAAGTTTTATCCAATAAATTCTAATTATTTTGCATCGCTACTAATACTACATTCAATGCCAGTGTGTAATGGGTTACACATGAATGTATTTGCATTGTACCATACTGGCAGAATAGGCAAAACAAAGTGTATGCAGTTAGTTATTTTGCTTTGCACATCGTGCAATGATCTTACCTTGAAGTCTGTCAGGATTTTGTGTGCAATCAGCAAAAAGCTTACAAGTTTTGTAAACACTTGCTGCGTCTTCAATAATGTCTGACTTTCTGGATCCTTTTCTCTGATGTTTCCTCATGGAAGGAGTTGCCCTATAATTTCTGTTGATTCAACAGAATTCATGTTGCATGTTGCCCATGTTGAAATATCATGTTCTGCTTTTCGTTCAATCCGTGGTGCTGTGTTGTCACGAGTGAAAGACTCAAGATCAGAGCTACAGACAACTACCTAGAAATTATATCACAGAATATATCTAAATATTGGTGACTATTCATGGGCTACAACCTAATTGTTGTAAAAATAAATTGTGAAAGACAACAACAACTGACAGGGGTTCGCTCTAAATGCTGTCTTGCTACTCAAATTGAAAATCCCAATTTCAAATCAAAGATATTTAAATGAATGATAAAATAACAAGGTGTAAGACAAGCTGTGAGCCTGGTCCTACATGTGTTCAAATTAACATGATGAAGTTGTTTCCTGTTTGTCCCTCTGGATGTGTTCTCTGAGGGAAACAGCTTTCACTCAGCTGACTAACGGTACGATCAAGACAGAAGGGAGGTGGGACTCAATTGCACGACACAGAGGCAGATAAATGTTGAATGGAAATGGTCTTTACTG
Organism: Cottoperca gobio; assembly: GCF_900634415.1. Lineage (NCBI taxonomy): Eukaryota > Metazoa > Chordata > Actinopteri > Perciformes > Bovichtidae > Cottoperca > Cottoperca gobio. The sequence goes on along the minus strand of NC_041370.1, from coordinate 11,827,607 downwards.
AACTTTGCAGTTGCTATGGTACACGCATAGACAGTTGATCATACAAAGTATCAAGGGGTAATCCAGGAGCAGAGTCGGGTCATGGAAACAGGTTTGGTACACGGGCAGATACTCAGCGTAACAGCACAGCAGACAAGGATCACGGAAACAAGGTCGAGGAAGCCGGGGAATCAAACGCTTGGCAAACAGGAAGACGGGACTAATGCTAGAACTCTTGACATCGAAGTACGAAGACGAACTGGCAACAAGAGACAAACAAAACAGACTCTATATACACACACCAAGAAGTGAGAGGGAACGAGACACAGGTGAGGACACTAACGGACAGATTGTGAACACCTGGGGGTAGGAAGTAGAAACAACAGAGAACAGGCAATTAACAAAATAAAACAGGAAGTACAAACACAACACAAAACATCTAACGAACAGGCCGAGACCTAATACTGACTGCAGATTCTATATCACCAAAGCCCAACAACATCCTCTTGTGAGACCTGGTCGTGATGAAAGCTATCCAGCTGGTGGGCCTCTTTTGGCTTGGGCCAGCCCACTCTTCTGTCGAGGCCGTTTAGGTTTTACTTTATTGGTAAAAAGGTGAATGGCAAAGTTCGCAAATAGTTTAATTGACCAAAATAACAAATCAAATGACCTACAGTTGCAGGAGCAACCCTTGCACTTCTGGTGTTTTCCAGTTGTTTGATATCAATGCATAATTACAAGTCGGTTTGACTTTGACTTGTCCTCCACATGTCTGACACCATCTGTGACCCTTAATTGTCTTCCTGAACCTGCCAACCTAAAAGACTTGACACTGTAAAATACTAAAGAGTTTATAACAGCTGGTTCTGTCAATGCATTTCCTTAAGTGGGAAAAACATGATTTACAAAATGTACCATAATCTCTCACTATTACAATTTCAATTGTATGTTTTTAAGGTGATTAAACCATGTGATAAATATGTTTCATCTTTCCTTCTTTTTCTTTCTTTCCATTTTGTGTGTGTGTGTGTGTGTGCCCTGTGTTTTGAATGAATTCATGCATGTGACAACACACAAGTTTATAGATAAATGCTTGATCATGTGTCACAAAAAACAACCAGTTATCAGTACTATGCTTTCTTCACTCCCTTCACGATCAACTAAAATGACTTACTGCAACACAACATCAAGGGCCTATCTGTACTGTCACATCCTAATATTATATCCTCTCTGCAGAGGACTTCAGTGATGGAGGAGCCTGCACACTCCTCTCTCCACTGATGTGATGAGATCCTGTAGTGACTGGGGAGAATACTGCAGTTCAAAGCAAATGTTTCCTGGAGAACGGCATCAGATCAGCCGGAGGGATGAACCCTGGAGAGGGATCAGACCGAGACGACTAGACAGAGCACACTCAATTCAGCAGGGAAAAACTGAGTTTGACTGAGCTTCCAGAAAAGGATGAGAGGGACAAAGAGAGACAATGCTGTTGAGTCACACTTAAGTTTATTGAACAGTGGTAACACATAGAAACATTAATAATGAATAACAATAGATCCAATAATCTAAAATCACAGAAAAAGATACAAAGTAAATTCAATATACATAATCCGCCATAACCGGTTGATGAGAAATTATGATCTTTAAAAATCAAAGTCAAACGTGTTGCTGCTGACATTAACAGAACAGTTCAGAGTTAGAGTAACACTACAGTAAGTATGCTTTAGTCTGCTTTAATGCGCCAGTCTATGATTGTCTATGTAGTATGCAAGGTATTTGTACAACTGGTGAAAGCATGCAGTGTTATTGAGTAACTATGTGTACAAAATGGAACAATTCAAACATGATCACATAAAGAGAAACTGAAAGGAGTTCAAATCATAGAGCAGAACAATACCGTTTTGGATCTGTGACATCCAAGACAATGAGCCGGGGTTACCTAATGATGGAGCTCTTGGAATGCATCTTTGTGTTTTTCTCTGCATACCAATGTTTGTGTGTCCGTAACTGCGAAAGTCTCTACATGAGCAGTGCTCTTTTATTGCCGTCCTCTGGACTAGTCCTCTCCCAGCCCTGTCGAATGCGTGTGAGGCTGCGGTCCACACAAGGCAGAATGAGCAGCAGCTTGAGTACAATCAACACAGAGGGCACCACCAGAGAGAGGAAGTAGGCCGGAGGAGTGTACCATTTGTACGAAGATGGACGAAGGAACCTGTTCCATCCGTATAGGTAGGTGTGAAAGGTACAGAAGAACACTGTCAGGTATCCCAGCTTGGACTGGAAGAGGGAGAAAACTGTCAGTATATTCAGAGATTCACATAGTTGTACTAATAAACACAGAAGTAATTACTGTGTAACAGGCTTAGTTTGTGATAGACTGACCTTTACAGAGACAAACCTTTGACCTACACATGTGCACGCACTCATCTACTTTGTGCGCACGTACAAAATTCAACTGCTGAGGAACGTGCATGCACATATACACTTGCACATTTACAGGCACGTAGATCCATCCCATACACATGAACTAAACCTTAAGACTGTGGGGAAGGATAATGTATGCCCCCTAAATTACATTTGATGAATAACTTAACATTTAAAGCACTGCTCTAATTTGGGCTGGACTAAAAGGGGGGAGGGGTGTGGAATGCGAAAATGAGCTTGACATGACCCAGTTACATTTATGAATGAGTTTGTTCCCTGTAGTGTGGCAGATTTTATTTTCGATTGGTCAAAGTGAGAAAAAAGGTAAACATTTGTGTCTGCACAAGTTAATAAAAAGCTAAAGCGGAAGATTTAGCCAGGGAAGGATGGAAATATCATGGACATTCTTTCAACAGATTACTTCCAGCTGGAAGTTGGAAGCAGCTATTGCTATTGCTTCACTGTTTTCCATCTGGGCTGAAGCACAGCATTGTCCTCATCAGTCATAGCTGGAATCTTGGCTAATGGACATGATGTGACTATCGTTGCATATATTTTTCCATCCAGTATTCACACACTTTAAAAGGTCCTGTAGCTTCTCTGTAAATGTCCGAAATTCAGCAGCCTAGAGCATAAACAGGTTCAATACTGTTGTAACCGTACACATAACATTTCATAACGCACTTCTACTTCTACTACCCAGCGGACACATTGTGAGTGGATACCAACCAAGCCTATTTAATATTGTGAGCATGTACCTCTGTGTTAAATGAATCATCAATCTAGTTGTCATTTGCAGCTTTTCAAGGGCACGGTGTAGAGGTGAGATAATCAGTTGTCCCGAATTATATTTCCCAATGAGCTTGTTTAGTCATTTTATCAGAAGCTGGCTCATGAAATATCACAGAAATGGCTCTAAAATAACCGTCAATTAGCTTGTTTGCCATTCAGATTCCTTTGTGTAGGCTGGGAGTGCCAAGTCAGTTGGCTACAAAAGGTGTGAAGCCTTTGCTGTCTTTCTTTTTGGTAAAAAGAAAAGAAAAGAAAAAGAAGTCTAACATTTAAGTGCAAAGTTAAATGGAGATTCTTAATTTGTGAGATGATCAAGTTTCTGAAGATCAGAACACTTTTGTAATTTTAGGTTTCCATGAAAATGATTCAATTTGTTATTTAATAAGTCCGATAAAAACACACACGGGCACAAACAAGGATAACGCTGTTAGACAGATTGCTTGGGAGTCCAGCACCACTGGAAACTGTAATTAAAAAAAAATCCACATTACTCCAGTTATGACTGCCAGAGTTTCACTATGTAAACAGGATGCAGGGGATTCAGCCACATTTTGATGGGCCGTACAGCTAAAGTAGAGTTCTGTATTCCATGTCCAAATATGCGGACAATCTGAAGCTCACACACTCTAACGCATCCAGATACCCACGTATCATATGACCCAGACAAACATGCCAGTATCCACCTGTATGAAGTTGAACTCTCTCCAGCTGAGAGCATTGGTGACGGAGGGGAGTGAGCTTATTCCCAACAGGATATACAGGCCAAATCCCAGAATCCCCATAGAGTAGTAAGAGTCTGCACGCCAGGCCGTGGTGGAGTCAAACACTGACGTTCTGTTCTCCCTGATCTTAAAGTGACAGTAAACAAGACACAGCTATTTTTGAAAACAGTAAATGTACCACACAGAATCATGCAAAATAATCTGATATTGTGGCTGTATATCAATAAGTACTTGTTATGCAGACTCAAAGCTTTGAATTTATTAAACACAAGCTGCATGTGTGTCTTACCTGCGAGATGGTACCTTCTGAAATCTTGAATCTCACATAGTATCTGGGGAAGAAAATGACAATAAATATTTAGAGAAAAAAATCATCAAGCGTAATTATTTCATACATTTAAGGTAGAAGTAACCAGAACTAAAAGTCGAATAGAATAACAATACAAAAACATTGATTACCTACAAGTTCAAAGCTGTTGTTGTTTTCTTTGGTTGAAATGAACAGAAATGTGACGGGACATTTCAAATATTGAATGGTTGTTAGGGTATGGCATACCTTATGGGGATTACGAGAGTGTAGAGAACATGTAGAAAAGCAAAGCCAAGTGCTATCAGTCCCAGCTGTTTCCTGCACAGCATCCAGCGATCCAACCAGTCAGGAAAACGCCTGAAGCAAACATACTTGTTTAAACTTTGACTTGCAGGATACAATATTTAAAGAATATTGGAAATTGTCTCTACACGCACTGATTATCAGTCTATCCATCCTATTTATATTTCTTACCTGTACTTGGTTCCTCTGTAGAGCTGAAGGAAGGCAGCTATGACACCAGGCAGGTAACACAGCGACAACATGATAAGAGACACAATGGGACACACCTGAAAGATTGGGGGGTGAACACAGAAGTGGTTATTGTGAGTACAACATGCCCCAGAATCAAGTTAGTTACTTTCAAAGAGGAACACTTTACCTTGTTGGCTAGGGACACCATGATTCTGAAGGAATTGTCTTTCCCCTGGACAACATACGCATACACAACATCTGTAATGACCACATAGAAGAAGAAGAAGGCGGTGAGGCCGATGGCCACGCGTAGCGGCAGCCTCCACTCTGGGAACAGCTGAAGAGGGAAGTCTTCCAGCTCTCTGGCTGCGGACAGAGACCCTTTATCCACAACAGCGAAGCCCAGTTTGGTGGCTATCTCCGATACTGCCTGCTTTGCCTCGGCATCGTTTCCACACAGGTACACCTGGAGCATTACAAAAACAAAAAACCCCAGTTTTTTTAAAGCACTCGAAATGCCCCATGTAAGCAGTATATATCTTCATTATTTCATATTTATGCGTTGGCACACAAACTGATGAAAGGATGGTTTTGACTCCAGAGGATTGAACATAAAAGTACCTGGAGAAGCTCTCCAAATTAAATACTAAATATAGTTAAATAAAGCTGGTAAAAACCAACAACAATGCTCAGTCAACACCTATGTGGTGTTGCTGATTGAACTTCAAATACACCAACACACACATACATAAACATACAGCCCCCAAAAACACACACACACACTGTGTGGTTTTTACCATCCTCTGGGATTGCACAACCAGATCAAAATGAAACAGAAAAACCCACATATGCTGCAGCTTTGCAGTACAGAGCGAGAGAGCAAAGCATGTGATGGCGAGCTTAGATCTAAGAGAGACTGTGGAGTTAATTGATTCAAGGATACATCAGAGATGGCATTCACAGCAAAGACACGAGGCTGACTACTCAGATTTGGCTCCTTTTACTTGGATTTGGTTTGATCTAAACTTCAAAATGAGTTAATAATATAATTTGGACTGAAATGATTTCCTTTCTAAAAGAGACTATTATTTTTAACTTGTTGGTCGACGCCCCTCTGTGTGAACACATCAGAACATTATAAAATGCTTGTAGTTCTGCAGTAGGAGAAGAATTTGACAAGCAGTGCCCGATAGTTTAATTCTAAAATGAGACATGTCACCATCAGAAAGAAAAAACATTCCTAAATAGCAGAATAAGAAAAGGCACAAGATTTTTTATTTTTAACAAATCTGTTGGAAACAACATCAGAACACATTCAGTACCTGTCTATTGGCATCTGAGGGTCCATTCTGCAGGGACCAGGCAGATAGGGTGTTAAAAGCCTTCACCACGTGAGCTCCAGGGATCAGCCTGGACAACAAACAACAAACTCTGTTTCACTTCATGTTGTTGGCGATTCAATCCACATCATCCATGTGATCCCAATATTTTTAGGTAATTACATTATTGCTCTATTTCCTCTCACCTCCGCAGATACTCAGCATTGGCCTCTGGGTATAGATTCTTCTTGATGTTGTTGCTGACGTCCACCAGCACCTTCCAATCAATGAAATAAGCAGAGTGGATAAAAAGTTGGGAAATTAACCAACTCCTGTGTTACAAAGGCAGCTGACCGTGCAACAAGTTACCTTCCCCTGGAGCTGAGGTGCAAGTGCCTCCAGGAAGTCATAGTGTTCTCTGTGAACACAAACAAAGACCAGAGTGGCTGAGAGGGCTGCTGCCTCGTAGTCCATCGCCTGTACAACACACACAAACACTAATGTCATGCATGGCCATTACATGTGCCAACACACTCACTTATAACAGCTCAGTGTGTTCAGTGGTAGATCATTAGTTAAGCACATATTGCATGACAGATGAAAACAAAACACAGCAACATGTGCAGACACACATGAACACACATATTGTAACTGACCTTGTTTAGCTCATTTAACTGTCAAAGCCCAATAAAAGAAGCATTCCCAGCATGATGTATGTTGGTTCAGGGCCATCATGCGATACATATTCTAAAGTATCAGTTGTTGATTACAACAACAACAATCATCAAAAAAAGTTGAATTCCAGAGTTTGAGAAGATGTCTTGCAACATCTTGTACCTGAGCTCCTTGAGGCAAGGGACCACAGCTGTGAGGTCTGCGGCTTCCGTATATCACCCTGTAGCCAGTCTGGAGCAGACGCTGGCCCAGAGAGCGCCCAAGGTCCCCCGTCCCGAAGATACACAGCAGCTTCTGCTCAGGGGCAGCTGCGGTGCCCAGAGGACACAGCAAAATGCTCTCCGACATCAACTCTTTTGACACGCCACTCAGTCTGTCAATCGTCATCGCCATAGTCTGATACAAACAGCGATGATATCTCCTGTGGTTTTGACGGAACAACACACTCCACCGGTTTTTCTGTCAAAACATGTAATGTGTCCAGATTCAAGGCAAATGTAACAAAATAATAGTCTTCAAAGTAACAGCTCTTCTGGGTGCATCTGGAAAAAAGTGTCAGCAAATTAACTGTCTCCCCCTCAAGCGAATGTGTCTGCTCTTCTAACTCACTACTTTTTAGACTAGGAGATATTTTAGGCTTGAGTTTTTGTATTGGCCCATCCCCTTCCATGGCTCAGGGTGAAGTCTGTGTAAACTGGGAAACTCCATGGTAAAAGGTGGGAGGTATGTGTTTCTGCAGGCACGGGTGTTTGTACAGACTGTGTCTGCCCATGTCTGTGTGTGTTTATGCAGGAAATAGTGTGGCACATGGGCATGGCCTTCTTCTGGGAAGTCAGTGGAGGCAGATTATGCAACATTGGAAAACAACACTAAATTTATTACAGTATACCAAAAATAATGAGGTTTTTCTCTTTTTACCCAATTGATGGTATGAATGAACACATTAAGAAACACACACACACAGATGAAGACATTAAGTGAAAGTCCCAGTCAATGTGAGGACATAAAGGAATGACACATCTAAAAAAAACACAACAAGCTCTGACTGGCACAGAGTGAGACAGATGTTTTAAATCGCAGTTTATCTAATGTCAGCTGCTCAAAGACCAATATAACAGGTTTAGGCATTTACACAGAGATGAAAACTAAATTAAATCTTAAACCAGTGTCGTAGATTAGGTGCAGTTTAGAAAAGAATGGGATAAGCAGAAAGTTTACTCATCACAAATTTGAAGCAGTATCACTAGGCTTTCTACAAACTCACTTTTCTGGACCGAGTCTAGGTCACGGTATGCAAACACAATGCGCTGGAATGCTCCCAACCCCCTCTTCTCTTCCCCTTCATAATCTCCATTATATGACCATAACATCCAACAGCATAATTGCTTTCACATGTGTGCAAAACAAATGACACACATAGTAATAGCAGGAGGATGTTTGTCGTGTGCTTGGAGTGTAAGAACCCATTGCTTGTAATCAGTCACTGATATGTTGGTCAGTAGAGGCGCTCGCTGATTCATGCAAACTGGCAAACCCACAAATTACAGTCTAATCTTGTGTTGGCCCTGTGAGTAATTAATGTCCTCAGCCTGGTAACTGAAGTTGACCTCTGAGTTCAGTCCTTCTTATTTTCCCAGAGGTCCAGAATAGCTCCAGTGTTCAGGGTTGAGGTGAACCACGGTCCTAGTGACCTGTCCTACACTGTAATTACTCCTTCTGCTCTACTGCTTCACTGAGTGGCTAGTGTGTGTTCGCGTGTGTGTGTGTGTGTGTGTCTACATGTCTACATATAATGGTAATTTACTAGCGCACACATACAGTACATGAACACACACACTCAAGATAGTGTAATGAAATTTGTCGCTGATCTGGTTTCGTGGGCATTAATTAGCCTGAGACCTTAACAGCAATTAATCTGCTGTTTGGTAAACAATTACTTTTCTGCTCTTCTTCTCACAGGATCCTACAGCCTAAAGTAAAGTGATGCTCATGGGGAGGGGAGAGTCAGGCTTGATAAACAAAGATTATCATGAGCCTTTGCTTTAGTAAATAAGAAGAAAAGCAAACAAAAGAATGCCTGATAGAGAAAGTGTTAACGTTTAATGGAAATCTGGCAGGCCAGTGTTATCCATGTGGTTTGGTGTGGGGGTTTATTCTTTCCCATATCGAGTGGTCAGTTATAACTGACCCAGAGTTCCTTGCCCTCTGAGGCAAAGCTCAAATATCAACCAGTAACAGCTGAGGCACTAAAGAACCGAGCTCGACCTCAGTGAACACAAGAGCTGCAGCCAAGTTCTCGAGAGCAACACAACAAACAATCCAGCTTCGAACAGTGTGGGTGTTTTTCTGATGATCAAAACTAAACTGACTGAAAGCAGCAATCACATATCAAATGTCAAGTCTGGAAAAAAGGCACTCTCAGGCTAGGGTGATGATTAGACCGTCCAGTATTCCCAGGCTACAGCCATTACCATGATTGGCTTTACACTACGCAATATCTGATTGTCTAAGCAAAACGCAGTGTGCATTAGAGCCACAAGTGTATGCTAATGAATTCTGGTGCATGAAATGAGGCTCACTGATACAGTTACATCCTGCTTTCTACATCATTATAGAAAGATTATTGATTTTTTTAAATGCTGTGTGTTTTGTTTGGTAACTTGTACGGTTCTCTGCTATCTTTAAAGCAGCTTTAACACATGTATAGTTGTGACCATGTTGGAATTTAGACCTTAGAGAGCTGAAGAGAAGGAAGGAAGAAGTGATGTAGGTTTTCTACAGTGATGGGGTTATCAGAGCAGATGCTCTTCAGGTAATGGATTATCGGATACATGAAAAACTATAGCAGTTATTCAGTGGAGAGCATGGTCAGGGGGGATGAATTATTAATTATCTACAGTGGAAAGATTTGTGGCAGAGTGTGATTTGATGTCAAAAAGAAATATGGCGATGGCATAGAGATAGGGAGTGTTAGAAGTCCTGCATAGAGAATGGTTGCACAGTACTGCAGGTGTTTTGATAGGTAGAAGTTGCTGGATCTGAAGTGTGACCAAGCCAACGAGCTGCTGTGCCGCAGGGCAAAAGAGGAGAGCAAGACACATCTCGGTCTGAGGCAGGATGTTTGGTACATTGACTTTTCCCTCTTCTCACTTCACCTCTTCCTCCTCTTTCCTTGAGGCACAGAGTGTCCTCATATGAGCACCCTTAGCTATCCTTTTGAGGTTATGTTTTGGGTTTGCGGGCCATGACCTGACACAGCCAGAAAGGCCACATCTAAAATCTAAAACAGCTTTTCTTAAGGCAGAAATAAGAAAGGGCCCTGCTACAAAAACAACCCACATTTACTCATCAGTTGCTCAGAAAATGGCTAAGCTATCAGAGCCCTTTTAATTGTAGAGTGTTTAAATGAGTAACAGAAGAAAATAAAGTCCAGCTGGCTGGTTGGCAGCAGATGTATCCTTAGTGAAACTTATCTTGGCTTTGGACAGAGCCAGGAACATTGTTGCAAGCTGTGCTCTCTCTCTCTCTCTCTCTCTCTCTCTCTCTCTCTCTCTCTCTCTCTCTCTCTCTCTCTCTCTCTCTCTCGGGTCTATCATTGTGATCGTTGTAGAGATTTACAGTGAAATCTCCCTACTGACCCCTGCTGCACCGGTGTTAAATGAATGGCCTGTAAAGTTAATGGGTCAGATCCAGTCTTTCCTTGTAACACACTTTATTTCACACACGCAGGCACACACACACACTCACACACACACATCTTCCTGTCTCTCTTTTTGTCTCTAACAATTCAGGGCAGCATCAGAACATGGTTTCATCTTTATAGGTGATCTAATCACAGTGGTAATAAAACCTGACTGAATGAGCGAACAATAGTTCTATAGTAACACTGATGTATGCAATATTAAAGGACTCTGTCAATTCTGTCCCCTAAAAATACAATAATGTGGATGTGCACCTTCACACCCACAAAGGTGTTGTTATCTATGTTGCTGGATTAGACGTCCTGTCAGGACGGTGTGGGCCTGTACAGAGTAGGCTTAACTGACATCTCCCTCACTCTCATGTTAGCTTTGCTGCCACTGTTAGGGCAGGACAGTATGCCCCATTGTCATACTTATTGGCACATACATCATTTGGTGATCATTTCCTGCATAGAGTTGCAAAGTGGAAGGAGCTATTTTGGGCGTCCATACACAATGTTATGTGATTGTCACTTGACATATTTATAGGTTTTCTTTTGTGGGGCTCAGTTCCAGTCAAAATCGAAAGTCGGAAATTCCCACATTTGTTTTTAATTAAAAATCCCCAAGCATCCAAACATAAACAAATAATATTGCTTAACCATCAAACTGATGTTTCTTTGGCAATCACGATTGGACTTTCAGCAGAGTGTCCTCCACATTTATCTTTTAGGGGATTTTTAACATTTTCCCAAATAATGTTTGTGCAGAGAAGATAATGTTTACCATAACCAGCAGATTCCATTGGCAACAAATTGTGTTAGCCATTTATATGCAGAACAGGTTTTATTATATGTTAGTATGTCTTTTTTAAATTAGATATAGCCAAATATACTTTAGCAACATTTAGCAACAGAATTTGATGGCAGTTGTTGGGTTTTATAGTCACTTTCAATCAAATCTGATCCAACCACATACACACACACACAAGCCCTGATGAAACAGATTACAGTATTTGAGTGATTCTTTCTCAAAAAACAAAAAACAAAAAGGATTTTGTTTACTTTGATTGTTGCTTATTTAGTCATAAATATGTAATGTTATGGTGACTTGTGGTTTTAAGTCAACTTTTTAGGCATTTGTAAAGCTTACAGTTTAAATAATGTTGCTTTCAAATCCAAAAGCCACGTTCAGTACGACGCCGGACATCAGCGGCAGTGTATTATGTGGGATGTTCTGTGTCAGTAACCATATGACTGTTACAGTACTATATGCCTCAAAGCCCCTGAGGGGAATATCTATCTTGTAAAATCTGCTATGTGTGTCTCGGCTCTAGTTGTTGATGAAATGCAGGAGTGCTGCAGCAACAGCAGCAGTAACTGTGGCAGCACTAGTTGCAAACTGAGCCATAAAGCAGCGGCACTAGCAGACCAGGTTTCTAAGCAGGACTTTTGACAGCTTAAATATACCAATTTATCACAAGGGCTCTGTTGGATATGTCCAGGTATTGGTTTTGTCACATGTGAGTGGCAGCGCACCTTGAATTGTGTGCATTAATTTAATTTGCAGACTTTGCTCCATATACTGGATGCCATTTAGGATTGACTCTTTGTATTACACCATACCTGCTGAAAACAATTACAAGAGACCATAAAAAATGTTATGTATTTTTGTTTTTCACAAAAAAAACATGTGTTGCCAAACACACTAAAACAAGAAGTGAAACTAAATGAACTGGAAGCAGGATGCTCTGTTCAGCAGATTATTACAGAAGATGTGCACAATCATCAGGTTTCAGTGAGTCATCTGTATGTGAACAGAAATGACCTGAAAGGAAATATTAACAAAAAACTATTGAATGCTTAATGAAAACTAAAATGTAACTTTAAAATGTGCGATATTAGATAGAGAAGTCCCATTCCTCTGGCTGTAAGTGAACAGTGCCATACATCTTCCATGCACCTGGGGATATCACAGACTTCACTGAACTGTAGAAGTAAAACTTCCCTTCCTCTATGTCTAACCTAATCTTCTTCTCGTCCTTAATCACTCCATTCACTCCTCTTTCTCTGTTTTTTCTCTTCATCTTACTCCAGAGCCCACTCCCTCTTGGCCCTTACAACATCAAATCCCACTCCGAAACACTAAGTCCTGACGGTAGTGAATCTATAATTCATCCCCATGACCACACATTGCTGAATATTTCACTCTGACAGTCATGTATAATTATAGTTGACTCTGTGTCAGGCTGTCAGTCCAGTGCCCCCTTCTCTGGTAGGTTTTCCACACAGCTCTTCAGGTCACAAAAAAAACCATTTTCCTCTGCAGTGTGGGCTGCCTTTTCGTATTTCGGAGGCAGTGGATTGCTCAATTACTGTCAGTCGTTGACTGGCAAACCACCATTCACAGCTAGTCCCGCCTCCAATGGAACGCATAACGACTTGCAATTACTGACAAAAATTGTGTTGCACTAAGCAGACATCCACAGAATGCATACTGTGGTGTTTAGGAAATGAGATAAAGCAAGCGGTAACGATTCTCACGAGAGTGGTAATGAGACTTAATGGGAGTTAATGGGGTTACAGTGATCGGGAGAGCAGAGAGACCCCAGGTTAATACAGCTACTAACAGGACAGAGACTGAGTGAGAGGCTGTGGAACACACACATACACACGCACGCACACACACACAAAACCAATATAAAAGCCCATCTCAGTGCTCGTGCAGTAGCCTGAAATCATTAGATCGTTAAAACTATCCTCAGTTTAAGAATTATACATGATCCTTCATGCCATGATTCTCTTGTCCTATGCTACTGTTCGTGTGTGTGTGTGCGTGTGATTGAGGCGTGTGTGTGTGTGTGAGTGTGTGTGTGTGCGTGTGCGTGTGTGCGTGTGTGCGTGTGATTGAGGCGTGTGTGCGTGTGTGCGTGATTGAGACGTGTGTTCTTTCAAGTCTTCTGCGCTTAGCAGCAGTTAATGAGATCAGGGTGACTGTTACCTGTGAGGAGGCCTTTGATGAAATATGTTCAGAAAGAGAGGGGGTCATAGAGAATGAGATAGGAGGAGAGAGCCAGGAGGAGCCAGGAGGGAAAAAAGTCTCAGCGTAAGTGTGCATGTGTGTGTGTGGGGGGGTGATATATAGAGATGGCTTGAAGAAAATAGAGAGGATATAGAGGGGATAACAGTGAAAAAGAGAGCGAGTAGGAGCAGGGAAAGCGACAGAAGCAAGGAAACGTGACAGAGAGCAGAAGGGAGGGACATTCATTTTTAATCGAGAGGAAAAGTCAGCTTCACTGCAAAGAGGAAGGCAGATACAGAGGACTATTCACTTACTGTACTTCCCACGCGCACAATACAGATACACCTGTGAACATCACACAATTTCACACACACCTACAGCTAATACTGTTTGGTCTGTTTAGCGTATTGTGTATTTGTAAGAGTGAATTGCACTTTTAGAAAACCCATGAGGGAGTGTTTGGATTATAGTTTTTTCCTTCATCATAATCAGACTCAAATCCTCCTTTTTAACTCTAATACTTTAATTCTAATTACTCCACACAGGCTTCAGTGAGCTGAAGACTGGGAGGGTCTTTATCCCTTGGGAGAGAAAGAGTGAGAAAGAGGAGACAAAGGCAGAGAGACAGTGCCAGAAAGAGAGGAGAAGAAAGAGAGAATGTAAGAAACTGAGAGTTGAAAGAGAAAAGAGAAAGGTACTGTGGAACTAAATGAGTAAGGATAACAGTTACAGCCTTGGTCAACATTATTTCAGCAATGGCTAGCTTTAAAATTCTTTGTTTTCTAAATGACAGGGGCAGACAAGCACACAGAGCTCTACCTCCAGAGTGAATTTTATTTCACAAGGTACACAGCAGTAACATCACAAACCAGCAGGTCGAGTTAAGCTGGAGAGGCCAACCACTAAACAAAAGGTTGCTTGTGCAAACTTTGCTAAACAACATGCTTAGTACTGATAGAGACACACACCTACCTGTACATAGCAACCAATGTTTATATTTATATGTATTAAAATATGCGGAACAAAATAATCTCTCATTCATTCCCAAAGCGCTGCAACTTCTGCAGGGTATTGTGCAGTTTTAGGCTGCTCATTTAACACCTTTTTTCTTTCAAATTGATGTCAATTTTTTGGTGTGTATGACCCAAGAGGGCAGAGTCATGTCTGGCAAAAATAATAATTAACCACAGCAGTAAGTCTTGGTCCAAAAAGGTGTGAATTTGTGTCTTATTGTGAAACTTTATATATAGTATTGGTAAAACTGGGCAAAATTAAATAAATATATTATAGTATATAGTATAGTATATATGTTATTGTTAAAAAGTAGCCGAAGGTTGATTTGCATTTATGTGGCAACCCCACAGTAACAACATTCTTCCATAACCAAAGGATGTTTTCTTTAGTTGTTCCTTTCTTCACAGCGGCATCATTGGAGTGAACCAACCCTATTCCACTGGTGCCAGAAATATGAAAACACTCGATAAATATCTATCACATTAACAGCTATGTCTCTCGTACCTTTAGCAGCAACAGTATTTTAAAAAGATTACCCCCAGGTACAGAACACAGAAGGATGCTCAGCGGGATCTAATAACACTTTACTGACCACTGGCCCGGTGGGATTCCAGTTCAAACCAGACCTGAGCATAAAAAACAATATAGGGAGGATATTTCATCTTCCCCAGAGGGCTCTCTTTCTCTCTCTCTCTCTCTCTCTCTCTCTCTCTCTCTCTCACTCTCTCTCTCTCTCTCTCTCTCTCTCTCTCTCTCACTTTCCCACATTCCCTGGTGTTATCTCTATCTCCATCCACGTTCGCCGCTTTCATCCCACTCCCAGAGCTGAGGAGATACAACATAACACACAGAGGGAGAAACACACACAAACACACCAAAGTTAAAAAAACACATATCTCTCTCTCTCTCTCTCTCTCTCTCTCTCTCTCTCTCTCTCTCTCTCTCTCTCTCTCTCTCTCTCTCTCTCTCTCTCTCTCTCTCTCTCTCTCACACACACACACACACATATACATATATATATATATATATATATATATATATATATATATATATACAGACACACTGGGCCCTATTTCAGGATGCTGTCAGCAGGGAGACAGAGGCTAGAGGAAACACAGGATGAATTCTCCCCTGCCTCATTCCATCACACTGCCATGACACCCCTATTTACCTCCCCCATCTATCTCTACACCGACTGTCTGCCACCTTGTCTTGCCTGTGTGTGTGTGTGTGTGTTTCTGTTACTGTGTGTGTGCACGTGTAAAGGCGCGTGCGTGCTGCGGGGGTGTGTCTGCACACGTGCAAGCCTAAGTGTATCAGCACATTCACAGTGATGAAGTGAGGTTAGGTGGACACTGTATATTGTGTTCTACTGTGTTAGAACATGCCGTGCAGCCCATCAGCGTTTCACAGAATCTCCGTGTTTCGTTTCGAATGGTTGTAACACTGACACTCAGTACCCCACAGGAGAGACTCAGGAAGTTTCTTCATTAAAGTTTACAGTGGTGCAAGACACACGGTTTCCCAAGCAATCTCCCCAACTGATTCTCCCTTAACTTGGTTTCAGGTTGTTTTTCTCTTGTCATCTCTTCAGGCTCGCAAGCATTCCTCTCCCCCTGTCGTCATATGATGGCTTTGCTTCACACCCCATATGTCCTCCTGCGAATATGAGAGAGGCACTTTCATTGGGGGGAACGAAAGTGTTCTATCCAATTCCCCAACCTCATTTTGGCTCTGAGAGAAATGGTCCCCTTCTTTATGTCTCTCACACATGTACACATTCACACACACACACACACACTCACACACACACACACACACACACACACACACACACACACACACACACACACACACACACACACACACACACACACACACACACACAAATGGTCCCTACCATGCTGTCCTTCTACTCCCCAAGGCTATGGTCATGCATTTTTACTTGATATCACATTTCTTTGTTTGCTCTCCCTGGCCTTCTATGATCCATGACCCCAAAAAAAGAGAGAACACACAATGAGAGCAAATACAATGAATATCAGCAGTACAGATTTGCAGTATTGAGTTGTCCGCTTTATCTGTCATTGAAATAGCAAGCACTTCTCAAGGCTAATCAAAAAAACGTAAAAGATGTATTCAATTCTCTTTTGTGCTCACTCTGAATCCTTGTGGACTTCCATCTTTTTATGGTAACTGAAGTGTCCTCATAAAAGACATTTGAGTCTTGTCTGTGTCCTTTTTATTTAAACCATACAATGTTGCCACTATACATCTCTATAGAAAATTAACTTATAAGAGAGAAAGAAATCAAGCCACAATAGACAAGTGTCATTAACTCCATCGTCAGTTAGAGGCCTCTGTGGCATACAATTCTTCTTTTGTTTAAATTACACCAGCAAGCTGTTAATACAACAACTTTCTCTACCTACTTAAGTCATTTCAGTGCCAGGAGGAGGCTGTCTTTTTATAGCGCTCAGCAGAGTGAAGCATACATACGGCTTCACATATACTGATTAAGATCATCATTTTTCTTCCAGTTAACATACTGAGATAGTTCCTTAAATGTGCAGTGATGCATGTTTGAAAATCAAGAATGCTCAGAGGTTACTATTTTCATCATTAAATATTCATTAACACGTGATATTCAAATACCTCAAGGACATATGTATGAATTTTCCAAAAGTGCTTACTTGCTGTAATGTGGTTTAAGCTGTAATTCCTGCTGGGTGTGCAGCAGTTCATTTGATTAAATTCAGTGCACTTACCCAGTTCATAATATTCACACTCTGCTCATCATGACAGCTTAAACACTACAGGGTGACAGATTGTTGTTCATGTGACAAGGCTTACATGATGAGGGTATACCCATGTGCATAATGCATTCTTGGAAATGCTAATGGTGGATGCAACAGATTGGCGGTAATCATTGGCAAAAAATACCTCTCCTATCTCCAGCTCTGTATTGGTAGTAGTTGATGGCTGTGTTTTATTTGTGTGTGTGCATGCATGTGAAAATGTGTGTGTGATAGAGAGTGTGGTTGACAGTCTGCTGATGGGCTAACACCTTTTTTTCCAGACAGCCTATCCTCCGGTATCGTCTAGCCAGAGCAATGGAGTCCTCCTCAGCATGGCAAACAATGCACACTCACACACACACATAGACACAAAACTCTCACACACACACACACACATATTCCTAAGCACAATCATGCTCACAATTCTTGTTTAACAGATTTGTTATATGTTGACCGAAAGCAGCAGCTTAGAATTCTCGAGACAAGATCAGAACATATTGCTTAACAATACAAACACAACACCAAAAGCAGCCAAAGAGGCACCATCCAGAAATACTAAATTAGCTTGCTGCCTAGTCAAACCTCAGAAGCCGTCCCAGATGCTGAGAAAAGCTCCACCGGGGGCCCATGCATAATGCTAAAGGGTGGTTAGCTATTTTCAGCAGAAATAATTAGCGTCCACAGTGTCAAAATTTCTCTCTGGCTGTGCAAATAACATTTCGTATGACAACTATTAAACAGCATTAAATCAACTTGAAGAGCTTATTAGTTACACTACTTGGACATAGCTATTTAAATTTGAATGCACATAAAATGCAGAATGAGAAATGGGAGGAATTAAAGTAACAGGCAGCAGATCCAAATGTCAGCCAGGATTACAGGGCACATGTACACAGCGAGAGCAAGGAGAACATTTAAAATGATGTACAAATAAGCGGAAATGCTTTGATTCCCTTAGACTTTTCCTGGAAGTTTAATTTGGTACAAATCATAGGGAAAATATTGACAATTTTAAAGAGGAGTTTTCTTGAAAGAAATGCTCCTTTTGAACCTAAATATAAATACATACATCATTAATTTTCTACTGGAAATGTAATTACAGGATACCTCGATTGAATTGTTCACTACTATCTCCATTTCTACCAGAATTAGTACATTAGTACTAAATCATTCCTTTAAACAGATCGTTGTAGTTATGCTTACATATCAGCTGTTTTCTGGGAAATTAAAGGGAACTATGGGAGCCTTGTTACCAATAATTATTATAGAAGGAGAGACCATTGACACTGTCAGAGTATAGCTTATCTGTCCTCGGATGGATGCATAAAAACCTCCACTACGTTTGAGTCTATCTTTTACTTTCACTTTTATTCGTGAGTTGTTCTTTTGTCAGGTTAGGCTACGGTTAAACACATACTTTATGTGAACATGCATCAATGTATTATTGCATGAGTGTGTGTTGCTTTTAGGTGTGTGTGTGTGTGTCTGGATTAGAATGAGGATGTGAGCATAATTTAATTATGGACCAGATAGAGCGGGTTACTGAGGTTAATATCCTGCATGCACTCTGCTCCTCTCCGGACACAGTAATTGCTTTAAGCACATTAGGAACTTTATTGACTGCGATGGCCTTTTAAGACATTACATTTCTGCTGCTTAGTGTCAGACAGGAGTCGTCCGGCTCTGCTTACTGTCTTCCTCTATCTCTGTCTTTCTTCCTTTCCTACTCTCCCAGTCTGCCCTTTGCTTGCTCTGTCACTCTCTGCTCTCTGCATGTGTCTACTTGCCTGTATCTGCTTAATTGAAGGCTCCGTAAATATGATGAGATTTGTATAGCGCCTCATCCGTAGAGGGAGCTTGATGAGGTTTGATTGGCAGGTGATTAACTCCTCTTAACCCGCAGAATCATTTGTCCTCGGAGGAACAGTTACACTAATGACACCATAAAAGGCTTCTTGATGTGTCAAACTCTAGAGCAGAGCTCTGGAGAGAGAGCTTCCAACAACTCCTTCGAAAAAGTAACAGCCCCCTCACTTTTCTTTCTCTCAGTTGAGATCAATCCTCTCAACACCCCCTCAGTAGATCTTTCCATTTTCACTCAACTAGACCTCTTAATGAGGATGGAGGTGAATGGAAGGAGTTATTAAAAAGTCTTCACCTTCCTCCGGGGACTGCTAAAGTGGAATTATATGCAACGAAGTGCACTTACAGCCCCAGTAACAGTTATTTCAAATTTCTGTTGCCATAAATCCACATTCACTTCAGTCATGACAGGAGTGGAAAATTATTTCTGGCCCAGAAAGAATTGGGTGTTCCTTTTTTTTTAAAAGGGGTCTGCTGGAAGATTTTCATTACAGGCTCCAGGTAAGGAAAAATGAAAATTACAGATTGGAGAGAAGGTAGGGAGGGGATAAGAGACAGAGGGAAAGTGATGGGGAGGAGAGTAGAAGCGAAGGAACGACGTCGCAGCTGACAGGGAAGGGAGCCAAGCAATAAGTACAGCAGATATAGCCAATGTGCAGAGATAAATGATGTAATATCTGCATGGATCGATGTCTGTACTGTCCCTCTAAAAGGGGATCTCTCCATAAATCACATCACCATCCCTCTTACTGCATGTGCACGTGCGCGCACTCAAATACACATATTCACACCGCAGATACACACAAATACACACACTCCACAGCTATATCAATTAGTATGAATTAAGATGTATGGCTGTAAAGTCTCAGTGTCTCGAGACCACTATGTAAATGTGTTCTTCCAGCTGTCCAGTCCCATCACTATGCAGATGGTAGGAGGAACCAAGGATGAAATCAATTTGTTAAGATAGCACTATCCAGCTAATGAGAAATCAAGTGGCTTGACTTTTCACATGAATCCCATCATGTCCACTCATATTATGAAACTAAGATGTCATTAGTTGCACTTAGTGTGACTAATAGTCCAGCCACGTCCTTGTTCAGTGTCTTTGCTAACAGTCCCACCTTGTGGAATTTTCAGTAATTACACTTAAAAGGATCAGCTACGTGGGGGGTGGGCAAAGTAATTGAAACGCCTGACAATGCAAAACAATAGTCCTGCTTAAAAAAGTCATTTTAAGTCATAATGTGTGTTTCTTTTATTGAACTGGAGTAGATTCAAATCAGTATTTGGCTGTGCTGTGCCCTTTGGGGTTCAATCAGTTACTAACCTGTGTCTCTTCATCATGCAGTTGACTGATTTGTGTTCCCAGTTCACTTAAACCAAGGTTGCAGCTCTTTCAATCTTTCTTCCTTCAGGTTTGATTTTGTTGTGCCGCCTTAGACACATGCATCACTTAACCCTCACCCA
Source organism: Cottoperca gobio (assembly GCF_900634415.1). Lineage (NCBI taxonomy): Eukaryota > Metazoa > Chordata > Actinopteri > Perciformes > Bovichtidae > Cottoperca > Cottoperca gobio. Next base: position 11,807,066 of record NC_041370.1, on the reverse strand, counting down.
TACTACTGGTTTTACAATTCATACTTTAATTAATTGGCACATCTTTAAATTGGCTTAATTTGGTGTAATTGACGACATTTGGTTTCATTTGTGCAACCAAAGCTTTCTTCGTTTAAATGTTCATATGGTGTGTCTTCCTTTTGATATGGATACTTGAGCCACGTCGTAACATAACCCTTCAGGAAATATTTGTCTCACACCCATTTTCTACTTGTATAACAGTCATGAAGTGGGAACTTGTACACACAATGCTGTATTATCCAGACGTGAGGTCTTTTTAATCCAGAGTGGCACACACACACACACACACACACACACTCTCATTGTAGCTTATGTTATATTTTCAAACGATGATGCGTAAATTAGTTTTACCGAATCTCAGAAAATACTTTTTAGTTGTGACATATGCCAACAAATAGCAGATGAAGCAAAGGGAGAGTTCCTTTTGAGCTGTTCATTTCTGCAGTAATGTGCATGGAGAGAAAAATGCTATATATTTACAGAATGTATGAATACTTTATGTTCAGGAAATGTTTGTTCTGTAGGCCTTTATGTGGACTAATGACTAACATGATGTCTCGTAATCTCTGGGTACATTTGCTTTTCCCATCAATAACAAGAAATCATTACAATTTGATCACTGCAGTCAATGTTGGTGAATGGCTTCTTGTGACCACAGTGTTTTTCTTCAGACAGCATCATGGTTTTTTAGATTGTGCCTTCTTGCTACACTGTAGTGTTGTTGTGCAATGATGCATCAGCAGTTGAGACTGTGATTATCTGGCTTCTTTGTGGGGGTTTTAAGTTGCCTTATGATGACTTAATTATTATCCTCATAGCTGACACATATAGGCTACTGCAAACTGGCATTCAGCTTAATATGAATCATTTATGAAGAAGAATTATAATTGCTTGTATTCACAGCACGAATTGCATCAGTTGCCCAGACAGTTAAATTACAAAATGTGGCAAGGGGAACAGACTCAACAAGACTAAGAGTTAACTGCAAGCCTAAACATTATGTGCTTTGAGCTAAATGCTAATGTTAGCATGGCAACATGATCACAATACCACTATGCTGATGTTTAGCTGGCATGATGTTTATCTACTTAGTTTAGTGTTTTAGCATGCAAAGTAATGATATGATTTTTGTATGTTATTGTAAACCAATGTAGGCCTATTGAGATTTTTACCAGTTGATGGCGCTAGAGGGACATTCAAGGGACTACCAAAGCAAGTAGGATTCATTGTGTGGTGTTCATGGATGTCTGTTCAAAATGTCATAACAATCCATGTCATAGTTGATATATGTTAGCCTGGGAGTGATAACTGTGCTAGCATAGCTACAAATCATGACCTAACTAGTAAGTGTAGTGTGTGCATTCATTGACCTTGATTTATTCAAGTCTAACAAAGTGTTGATAACTCACGTTCACACCTGGGAGATTAGCAATCAAGCCTCAGCATTCTACTTTGACATATTAGACAGTTTCATCAGAGCACTTTGGTGCTGACAAAATGAAGTCTTATTGATTTAGAGGGTGTAAGAAAGGACATTTTTTAAAATATTCATTCTTTATACAAGCTGTTGCCTGTACAAAAAGTGGAGATTTGAAAGCTGAGTTATGAGGTACAGTAAAATATGAGGTGATTCATTTTTAGGTTGTCTTGCACACCATTCCTGCCTTTGTTAAAAAAAGGTGTCTTTTTTACTTAAAAAAAAAAATGATAGATATCCCAGTTGGGAAATCCTATTAAAGTGCAGAGGGAAGCATACCTCATACAGACAAAACAAATAGCAGAAACCTGTTCTGCAGCAGGATGAATGGTGATTCTGCCTCTCCTTGTGTGTCAACTGCACTAGGCAAATTGTTCAATCACTGCTTTTTCATCCAGGTTGGAGGTTAAGGGATCACTCATTTACCATTGGATGTCTTGGATCCAGAAGTTACTGAAGAATTTGAAAGATGAAGGGGAAAAGTCTCCTATAATGTTTTTTATGACCGAAGCACCTTGAGATATCAGCTTTAGTAAAAGTAATAGGATGTTTTGAAAAAGTGAGAGATGTCAGTTCAGAAATAACAGCAAACATTATGTACAGTAAACACCAGTGATTTACAGACTTTGATAGGCTGCCAGGTTGCCCACTGACCATTTTCTAATTCACAATGAAAATAAATAGGGAATTCTTTATTTGTTTGTGGGGGGGTAATACAAGAGCTTGTCTATCAAAAATGCCCTTGCGAACTCTTGACCTGCGACCCGGGCTATAAATTATTAATACTAAAGCATTTACAACTAAATTGCAGTTGCAGCTATTAAACGCTGTAAAGTATCTGATTATAAGCCTTGTCAATCCTTGTACCAAGTAAGTTTAGTCATTAAATTCTAAGTTAATAATAAATCAGTTTATTTGAAAATAAATAATTAATTTGTTTTAATACTTCTTTATTGTATCTGATAAATATCCTGTCATTTTGTAAAAGAGGCCCCCGGGGCAAAGCAAGTTGAGTATCCCTGTATTACACCGTGTCTCTCAAAGGTTGCTATTGTCTTCAGTGGCACAGCATCAACGCTGCATCATGACATTGTGGATTGTGAGAAAAGCCACTGTCCTGGTTACAGTTCCTAGGAGTAACATTCTTTTGTCCATGGCTACAAAGTTACAGAATACAAGAATCTCATAGCCATATATGGGCATGTGTCTCACAGAGATGATGTCACCAATGTCTGCATGGGGCTCCCCTTTCATTTGTGGGTGTGTTCCTCTAAACCATAAAGTTTGTGGTAGGGCATGCAGATAGTAGGGTGTGTGGCTTCAAGAGAGACAGGCAGGTTTAGTTCAATGAAGTCAAACAAAACTTGAGGAAGAAGCATGTTACGCAATGATCTGTACACTCAGATAAATAGCTAAAAGGGGAACTTAGCACAACTGCTTTAAGTTCAGGGTGGAATGACACAGAAGGCCTTGATGTAAAGGCATTAGCAGCTGTTTCAAAGCATCAGCTTTAGATAGACAGCACTAAAGAGAAAGAGGGAGAGGGAGAGAGCTGCAGAGAAAGAGAGCAGGAACCGAAAACAAGACAGGGGAGAAGCTGCTTTCGTTCAGTGCTAAGAGTGTTACTGATCTTACTGAAGGCTTCCTGTGTCAGCACCATGGGAAAGTCAGGTAAGTGGAAACTGTACCCTGAGGATATTAACTCTGATTGTATCAATTTGGCTTGAGTTAGAACTTTGCCCCCATGAAACAGTGTGTCTGGACTTGCTTGTTTACTGTCGCCTATGTGTATGTTTGTGAGCTTTGCTATATTTGAAAAGTAGTACAGAGGAAATACAAAATTGCAAAATAACTCACTAACTTCTTTTCCGTTTTAACAGTGCTTGCAGTAAGATTTGAAAATGGCTTTTACTGATCCTTAGTTAACATTAATCTTTCAGCATGCTGAGTAGATGCTGGCTGTTAGGCAGCATTTGTATTGTTGCTAGTTCAATGTGCCTATTGTGTGAGCACTGTGAGAATTGTGGGAAAAGACCAGTGAGTGATAGGCACCGGGCAGAGGGGGGTGATGTGGATGACGTGTTCTACTCAATCATCTGTCATCGAGTTGTACTCACTGTCTAATATCAGTCAGTCTTCAGGTGGTGAACTCACATTACAGCTTGAGCATTTTGCAGCCATGCACGAATCTTCATGTTGCATCATCACGTCTCCTTTGTCAGATTTCTCTCTCTGGCTGCCTAACCCTTCCTCTCTCCTCCCTGTGTATCAGCCTCAAAGCAGTTTTCCGAGGAGGTGCTGCGATGCCATAATGAGTTTAGGAGGAAGCACCAGGCTCCTCCACTGAAGCTGAGCAGCAAGTTGAGCAGAGAGGCTACCCGGTGGGTTAATGCACACAGATCAAATTAGAAACCTAATTAGCAGGGACTACACATACCAATCATTGTTAAACTGCTCTTGGTAACACTGACAGTTCTAGCTTAGCCTATCAAATGAAATAACCACTAAATATAATAAGATATTGAGGGTCTTGGTTTGTGATTACAAGTTATATTTACTATTTATTGTGTTGTATAAATGCTAACTTGATCAGTGCTGTCGGGAAGGATAGAGGAGACTCGCTGTCTTGGATAATAGACTTTCAGTCCATTTCCTTGGGCATACTTATTGCAATAGCGACGTCTACATTGATTTGCTAAACAACTTTTTTTTATGATACCTGATATGGCCTTCTTAGCCAGATTGCAATTGTTATTATCTCAACTGTCTGGTTAGATAAAGGTCAAATAAATGAATGATGGAGATGTGCAGTAACGTTCAAATCACAATAGTTGCAAAGTGTATTCCTCAATTGCTTCGAATGTTGAAATGTGTTTTAAAAGATGAAACCTTAAGCTTTAGTGTGACATACATTTTAATGATAAACAATCTACATCCCTGGTAATGTGGGTGTCTTTTAAATACTGTATAAACTGTTCATTTCTGTTATGGTAAATCTTTGAGTTTGGAGATAATCCTACAATATAAAGCGAAGCAAAGTTCATTGCAACATGATGAACGGTGCTTTTACCTCTCCCTCTCTGTCAACTGACGTTTGTAAAGGCACTTTACGCAACTGTTTCACCCCTTTTCAGGAGGACAGTTAAGGCATCATTCACTGTATGTCTTCTTGATTATTTGTAGATTTAGAAATTGAATTTTTAGACTTAATAATAAAGTTATTTGTATAGAACATAAGCCAACAAAATATCACATGAGTCACATGATTGCCAATTCAGTCTTTTAAATAGAGACATGAATAAGTTTCTACCAGGTCAAGGTGTCAAACCTTGTCCCTGCAGTAAAACCCCACATTTTTAAATGAGAGTAAATAACTTCATCAACACTGTTGATAAAACCTCATTTGTACATATTGAATTTAATGGAAATGTTGTATAAATCCTAGATGGGCTTGTAACCAGTAATAATATCGACTGAATTACCAAAAGCAGTTGTTCAGAGGAACTGGTTTGCATATTTTCACTAGATTCGACCTCTGTGCTAAGCTTGGTGGAGGACAGCAGTGAGCTTTTAAAAACTGAGACTTCTGGGAACCATGAATCTGAAGAAGTGATGAGCTTTAAAGTATATGCCACTCACTCACAGTGGCAATCTCACCAGTGCAGGAGTGGATTTTGTTGTAGGATTCACAGCGGAGAAGACAATTTCAGCAGTGCTATCCATAACTTCCTTTGTCTCTGTACACAGTTATGCTGAAAGTCTGGCCAGCACACGGATCCTAAAACACAGTGTGGAGTCCAGCAGAGGGAGCTGTGGAGAAAACTTGGCGTGGGCCTCCTATGACCAATCAGGTACATACATACATACTCAATATACTATATACTGTATATACTACCTCTTTGTGCTCCTCCTGAGATACACATCCTTCTATTCATACAATACTTTAGTCTATGGGGCTTAAAGCAGACTGGCCTGCCCTGAAAGTGAGCAGCTGGGATCTATTTCCTATCCACTTCGCACTGTCTGAGAGCTGAGACACCATGACTCACTGCGGAAATATGTCAGCACGGGGCCGTGTGATTCATAAAACATCTCCTACAGTGCAGCACTGGGTGACAAAAAGTGCAGCATTATAAACAACATGTGCCGAGAAGAGAAGTCTTCTCGTATGGCTGTCATTCTGATCAATATGTACGACACAAGACTGATTTCATTGTCCTTGAAGTTGAGGTTACATTTTGTCCCATGCGCGTGCAGGAAAGGATGTTGCAGACCGCTGGTATGATGAAGTGAAACAGTACAACTTCGGCCGTCCTGGATTCTCCTCTGGCACTGGTGAGATTTACTCATGAGTAGTGTGTCTCTCTCACTTCCTCTCATGTTTCAGTCATTGTGAAACCTCCTCTGGCCTACACTATAATAACAGCAAATTGGGCAAAATAACTGAATTCAATATCATGATCATCGTAAGTAATCATGAGAACATTTCCAATGGTAATATACAGTATAACAATCAAAATCCTAATTTAGAAAAACTGAATTTGTAAAAAACTGAAACAATTAATCGATAAGTAAATAAAATGAATCAGCCATTAATAATTGTTAAGAAAAATGCAACAAAAGTTGTAAATATCTTTGGGTTGTGGACTGTAATAAACAATTTAAATATGTCAACCTGGTTTATGGTTTCCTACGCTTAATATCCCAGATAAGGAACTAATCCAGGAAACAAATCAGTCGATTCATTAATTCTATTGTACTACAATACTACTAAAATAATCAATTGTAGACGCCCTGAAATAATATAAACTTTACTCATCACCTTGAACACAATAGGAAAAAAGGAATATTGTTCCAAATATTTCAAAAGTTATTTTCAGTTGAACCTGATTGAACAAAGATAATTTTAAACATCCTTATTTTGTATCACTATATGTACAACTAAAATGTTCATCTTTGCCAACGCATCATATCAAACACTTCCCTCCCATGTGTTTTCATGTCATCGTGTCTCTTCTTCCTCTGTTTCTCTTTTCTGTTTACTTGTTGTCAGTTTCTCTGTCTCTGTGTCATGTTAACCCAGGCATGAGCAGGATTGTTGTTAATCCCCCCGTTGATGTCACTCCTCAGTCAGTGTGTGACTGTGTGAGTCAGTGACCAGCCATGGGGAAACTGAGGGGAAATCTCAGACCTCTGTATCACTCCTCAGCCCACATCATTTCAAGTAATCATCCTCCAGATGGTTTCCCATAACCTCAGACATGAATATGTTTAACTTAATCACACATGAAGCAGATCACTCCTCGGAGCTCGTTAACAGTGGTTCACACTGATGCATGTAAAGTTGTCTGGCAGAGAGAGAAAGGAATAAAGTGTACAAAAGTGTGTAATAAAGTGTGTAATAAAGACTACAGGGCAGTTTGGAACTCGTGAGTGAGAGAAGAACTAAGATTCCTTCATCTGTAAATATTTAGAGGAACTGCACTCGACTTCAACCATGTCATGATGCCCCCCCCCCCCCCCCCCCCCCCTCCACACTTTTTCTGCCTTTAATTTCTTATTTCTCATTTCACTCACCATCTAGGCCATTTCACAGCAATGGTGTGGAAGAGCACTAATAAGCTGGGTGTCGGTAAAGCCACTGCATCAGACGGTTCTTCCTTCGTGGTGGCCAGATACTTCCCCGCTGGGAATATTACTAACCAGGGGCACTTTGAGAACAACGTCCTCCCTGTTAAATCCACCACCTAATGATGTCTAGATCCTCAACATTTGACTCAAGCCCAAAGGCATTTATTCCATTTTCCAGGAGAGTATGAAGTGCCTGCACTGCTATGAAGGATACTCAGGAGAGCACCACTTCTTGCCTAGTAAAGATTCCATACTACTACTATTCACTCGGACTTACAGTCTTATGTTTGTCATTTTGAGATCTGTGTATGATGCAATGCTTAGAATGAAAGAAGAAAACTGTTTGACATTGATAACAAAACATTTCCAGTAAATATGTGGATTGTTTATTTTTTGTTTTTAACATTGCCTGTGTCAGTATTTCATTAATTAATGCCAATACTTTTTTTATTTTCACACACTGAAATGCGTTATAGCCTCACATCTATATATGAGTAAGAATGGGAACCAAGTCAGTCAAAGGGACATGTTTTACGCACATGTGAAAGCATTGCTTGTCATTTAAAGTGATGATTCAACATGATTGGCATGAATCTGTGTTATAGCCACAACTTGTCGAAGCAATGTGTTTTGTTTTCTACAATAAAGTTGACAGACCGTCAGAAATACATTTGGCATCTGTTTGGGCATGCTTGTGTCATTTGTATTGTGTGACATTATAAGAGAGTGAGAAACCGAACAAAATGCGAGTTTAATTTCATAATGGCACATCCACTGTTGTTTTTGTAATGTGACATTTCAGTCTTGCACAGTGCTGGCAAATTTAATATGTAATGTGATTGATTTGGGAACATTTTTAGTCAATGTAAGCAGTTTTGTACATAAACACTGATTAATGAGCTTGTTTTCAACGTTTGTATCAAAGGCACTGAATAATTGTGAGATTTGGTTTTAAAAACAATTTATCAGTGCAATGTATTACTTTAATATCTGCAGACCGCTTCTACAAAACATTTAAAAATGCATGTGTAATCTTGCAATGCAGCATGCTTGCAATGTATTTCCTTTAAAAAGCCATTACCAGAAATTAGTTTTTTTCCATGCCTATTTCACCCAACCCTTGTCATCTGCCACAGCATGTAATGATAAAGCATTAAAAGCCTAATGACAATATATTTTGACCATATAAAGAAACTAATTATTTTTCACATGAAAAGTTTAACCTATGGATGAAAAATAAGCCTCAATTGCTCAAACTTGCAAATATACAGTAGGTCTGTTAACCCTTAACATCAGCATAAAAAAGCAATAACTTTAACTTTATTTATAACTTTTATTGTTGACACTCTGAGTGATTGTGTGGTTGGTCGATAGATGGGCTAATTCTGAAAATGTTTTTTGGTTTAGGATTTAAAAATAGGCCTTGTGAATTTGCAGAATGTGAAGTATTGCACTGCTCCTATTGTTAAATCAATCTCTTCAGTAAAATCAATATTACAATGCAGTCACAGCCCACATTGGAACAGACTTTATTTAGCAGATATTGGGGATGCAACATACAGTAGCAGCGATACAGAAGAGTCAGTGGCGTTTAGGCTTTATAGGCTGGAGGAGGGAGGTCAGGAGTCAAATTGTCCTCACCACTCACATGGTCAGCTCCTATATGGAAGAGGGAGAGGAAGACAGAAGAGACAGAAAGAGAAAAGAGAGTCAAAGAAGAATGGTACATTAAATGGTGAAAACTGTCATGATGAATATAAAGATTAGGTTGGAAAGAAAATATTACAACTGACTTTCCTTCACTAAATTAGAAAATACAAAACGCTCTTCTCAGCTATTGAAAAGAAGACATGAGACACTCTAGATGTCACACTGCTTAAATAAAGCAAATGATCTGTGAAAGTCAGTATGAGAGGCTCTGTAACTGTAATCTAAAGGCGACTTCATCTTGCTTTTTACCCTATCAAGAAAATGAACTGTGTCACTTAAACAACTCAGTTATCTGAGTGTGAGTTGTTGCTGCCATCTAGTGGGCATCATACTGCACTGATGACCTACAGAACTGTAGAAGATGTTCAGTTACTGGGGAGAAACTCTACTTGAAATTTGTCCTTTGCTCTGTCTCCTTTACTCCACCCCTCCTCCATGCACTGGCTATGACTCATTATTTTGTTCACCATCTGCCGTGTCCCTCTACCCTCTCACTCTTGCTCTCTCACCACCCCCCCCCCCCCTTCTTCCTCCTCACCATGATAGCATTCACAATGTCATTCTTGTTGTGTTTCAGCGCACGGACGGCCTTGGCTCGTGACACATTAGCCTGAGCCATCACTAGCTCAATGTCCCTCTGCTCAAGACCTCCCTCATCCACCTGAGAGAGAGAGAGAGAGAGAGAGAGAGAGAGAGAGAGAGAGAGAGAGAGAGAGAGAGAGAGAGAGAGAGAGAGAGAGAGAGAGAGAGAGAGAGGAAGTTAACAACATAATTAAAAACATTGCAGAATGCTATACTGTACTGACTTTAGTGTGATAGCTGTTCAGAAGCAATAGTTCAACAGAAAGTACCTCTTCTTCCTCCTCTTCACTCTCCTCTTTGATGGTGAGGCTGGGTGGGACAGGTGGGGCTAAGGGAGAAGAGGTCACAGGCACCTTGAATTTCTCTGCAGCTGCTTTGTGAGCCTGCTGAGATAGGTCCTCAATCTGTGAGGAGAATTGGAGAGGTTGAGAGGCAATACAGTACATGTACTACTGCTTGAATAATTTAGAAAGAAAGAAAATAAGAAACAAACAAACAAAGACTTACCTTCGCCTCTCCAAATACAATGTAAATGTCAGATGCAGGGCTTTTGAACACGTCTGGTCTGCTGATGACAAACAAGATACTCTTGGACTTCCTAATGGTGATTCTGGTCACACCGTGGACCGGCTTCAGACCAAGTTTAGACATGGCCTACATACACATGCAGCAGCAGAGAGAGTGAGGAAGAAAGACAAAATAACGCAAATTAAACACTGGTGTCATATACACTCCACTTGATTTATTCATTTATTTTTATACAGCCGGTAGTCTGACCTTGCGGGCCTTCTTCTCACTGCGGCTCTGTTTTGGTCTGTTAAGCCCTTCATCTGCAAAGGAGATAGACTGAAGGAGAAAACAAATATCAATGATTTTAATATAATAATGTATGACATGTTCATGTAGCAGTTATGCTAATGTTATCAAATTTGACCAGTTAGGCTTTCATTGCTATTTTGCTGATACCACACAGTTTTGTTCTCTCTTGCACACAGGAAGCGATGAATTTTATGTTTATACCAACAGCAGTAACTGCAATAAAAAATACAAATGTATCATAGCTCGCATTAGCCAATATGGATACATAAACTTCAGAAAAAAGATGATTTTATGCTATGACTCAAAATCATGTTTTATGTTCTTCTCAGCTTTAATTCTACCTTGATGTCAAGATCTCCTCCACATAACAAGCTTTAAAGTCTCCGGCTGTCAGTGTAAGCAAACAGTTTCTTCCTGATGAAATCACTATGTCAAGATCTTGACAAAACAAGTTATCTTTCTCAACATAATCTCAATGCAATCCCAAGGTCATAGGTTATAAATCATAATGTGTTTTAGGTATTAGAAAGTGTATTTTACTCATTTACTCTCTGGCATGCCATACTTGTTACAAAGGGGTTACTCAGTACAGGACAATATATGATGGTTTCCAATAAAGTGGCATGAACCGACTCACCTGGGGCTCTGATGGTCTCAGTGGCTCTGGCTCCTCTAGCTCCGGCACTGACCCCTCACTCTCAGACTCATTACAGGAAGCCAATATAGAGCCTATACAAACATGTATTCAACAAATATTCAAGTGCTTGTAAGTGAAGGGTACCATATCCTTATTGCCATATAAACTAATCACCATAGTAGTAGTAAGTACTAAGGGCATTAGTCACTCTATCTCATTAGTGCTATGCTGATAAAGAGTATTCATTAAAATAATAATCATCATCAGAGGATTTAATTACCCCTGGAAAAGACATTTAATCCTAACTCCATACTGTGTGATTGTTACTTTATATGCAATGCAACAACAGGGCACTCTTCATCCATGATTCAAACATTGAACTATAATATAGTTCACTGTTCAAATGTATCAATTTATATTCAAACACATGTAACTGTAGCTGTGGGTTTACTATTGCAGAAACAGATGAGAGAGATGAAAAGAGGCAGAAAGAAGGTATTAGAGGATTCTCTGTGTAGAATCGTATTTTCTATAGGGGGTCGGAAACAACTCACAATTGTTTTTGAAGGATAGGTCAAACTCTTCTGCAATGTTGTGGCTGTGGTTGACTGGACAGCCTGACGGTCTGTTGGATAATTGGTGGGCAGAGAAAGGTTGTATTTCCCGTCGAATGGATGGACCAGACTCTCTCTGCATGGCTCCATTTTTGTTTCCTGCCCCTCCTCTGGCCTGGGATCTGTGACCCCGTCGAGGCAGTCCACCATCATCCTCACTGTCTGTCTCCTCCTCAGCCAAACTGGGACCTTACACATGAATTGATCATATTTGTATTAGGAACCTCGCATTTGACTTTGTTTAAAAAATAAAATAAAATTCTGCTTACTTTTTATTGCTTAAAACCAACAGACCAAGGAGACATATTGGCCATTTTTGTTTTTTTGTTTATGATCACAACTTGTTGAGCACCATTTTACTGTTGCCAAAACTGACTAACAAAATGGATAAGGGATTCTTCAGTTTGTATTGCACTGTGCTATCAATCTAACAAGCCATAATTTCTATACTCACCTCTGCATCTGTCTTGTGTGTTCCACGGGCAACCTTGCTTGATTTGTTTGTGAGGCTGAATGTTGAGATTAGGCTGAGACTGGGGATGGAAAATTGAGTCTGGAACACATGCTGAATTTAGAGTCCCAGGGGCAGGTGAAAACGACTCCTGGGTAGGCTGGGACAGCATGGCAGTGGAGAATGATGGTGAAGAGACACTTGTGGTAGATGCAGAAAGGACAACAGTGACCTCTTGGAGGTTGTTGTTGTTGTTAGGAAGAAATTGGGAATCAGGGGCTTGTTGTGTTTTGGGGGAGGTAGAGCAAAGCGTAGGGGTGGTGTGACACATGGACAGTGAAGGCTGTTGCTGGGCTGAGATGACAGGTTGGGATTCCTGCACAGGTTTGGGCAGATCATTTTCTGGCTCTGTTGAGGCACATGGTAGAGGGGAGGATGAGGAAACAGGAGATGGTGAGGAAGACAGTGCAGTCAGAGAGTATGATATGATATCATGGGTAGGTAAGCTATGGCCAGTATCTATGTTGTTGTCATTAATATCTACTGTGATTCCTCTCTGACTATCAGATAGTGGTCTGTTATCAAGCACTTCCGGTTTCTGATGTAATTCTTGGTTCATTGCCAACACAACATTGAGGTTGTCTGGGGGTGTGGCAGAATCCATGTAGTATCCATGGCTAGGACTTCTGACCTCAGAACTGAGATTGTTATCACCCTGCATCTGTGGACCAAATTGAGCTTTTTCTGTCCTAGATGTCCTCTGTTGACAGTCCGACGATGAAGCTTCGTTGTTTGCCTTTCGGCCTTTCTTAGTTTTAGAATTGTTTGCAATTGCCCCCTTTGACCATCCATCTGCTGTGGCATTTAATGGAAAATAAGCTTTCTTTGGATCATCAACAGATTCAGGGCCAGAGTCAGCATGACCGCCTGGCTGGGATGCCCTGTTTTTGTTCTGCTTACCTCTCCTCCCTTTCTTAGCAGCAATTGGTTTATCTGTGCAAAGTTCCCCTGTGTGGGTGTGACACGCAAAGTGCTCTGGGCTATTCTGCGCAGGAGAAGTTTTTCTTTCCTTTTTTTTCTTCTTTTTCTTCTCCTCACCTCTCTTTTTTGCTTTCTCTTCTGCTTTTTCTTCCTCATCCTCTTCCCCTGAGTTACTATCAACACACTGCTGTCCTGTAAAGGCATCTTTAGTCTTTGGTTCATCAACATGTCTGTCAGACACAGGACTGACATCACCTTCTCTTTGGCCTTCAGTCTGAGGCTTCACCATCTCTGGTTCTGATTGAGAACCTCTGTTTTCCATCTTATCTTGACAAGCTTTACGTGGTTTGGATTCATTAGATTTACATTTAAGAGTAAACGAACCAAAGGATCCGTGTAGCAAAGAATAGGCTGTATTACTCTCTGGAGTAATTGTCTGACACTCTGGATTAGTATGACATCTTGACTTGGCTTTATCTGGTGAACTGAGATACTGGTTTGTTACAGCTTCGTTCATCTGAGTTTCAACTAATGACACTGAGATGCTACAGGCACCTTCCTTTGAGAAAGGGGTCTGTGTTGTCTCTGATGCCTGGTTTATGGAGCTGTCTTTTTGTTCCACTTCATCTGAAATTGTGTCAGACACTTGAGGTGGCATCTCCTCAAGTGGGATATTAGACACAGACTCTCTAACACTGACACTCACACTCTGGGGTCTCACTTCCTCTGATAGAGCATTCAGACTTCCACACATGGCTACTTCCAAAGAGTCAAAGGCAGAGTCATTGTTATTGTTAGAATTCTTCCAAGTGTCTTGTATTTGTGTGTGTGTGTTATCTCCATCATTATCTGGATTTAGATTACTGACATCATCCTCTGGGAATCTGGAGCTTCCATCCTCCCCTCCGCCTGCTTCTGAGATCTCCTCAATGGACTTCCAGCAAGCCAAGTTGGACTCAGAAGCTCCCTCTCCTACCAATTCTTCATCCGCCATCTGGTCCCTCTTTCCACACAGACTGTTGTTGTCTTCCTCATCCAGAACAGAATCCAGAACATTGTCATAATTTTCGCACACTTCACTGCTCATGTTGGGAACCACAGCTGTCTGTGTGCTTTGGCCCTCTGGGTTACACGTGAGCAGACCCTCCGTCTCTAACTCATACCTTTTCCCAAGAGACAGGGAGAGTGACTCCCCTGCTCCCCAGACACCAAATCCAGCCCCCGATCCTAATCCTAGACTGTACCCAAGCCCCATCCTGTCATCACACCACGCCCCAGCTCCAGGACGCACCTCCCTGCTCCCTCCCCTGCTGTCTGTTTCTGAGTTTTCCCTTTTAGGTGAGATGGCAAGAGGAGAGTGTGGGGATCCAACAGCTGCCAGCACACCCTCATCAGTACTAAGGGTGTTTTCTCTCAGGTTCTCCTGGGCAGAGTCCCCAGGGGTCAGGGCCAGATTGTCAGCAAGTTCTGAGATGACCTCTGGAGAGGTAGAAATAGGGATGTTGCTGGGGTTGGGACTAGGGTCTTTGGGACAGGAGAGAAGAAGAACACCTTTATTCAAGTCATTGGTGGCAGAATTAATGCTTCTACGCTCCACAATCATAGACTCAGCGGAAGGATTCCGATTCTTTTGGTCAAGCTCAATGGCAGACTCCCTGTGAATATTGGTCCTACATATTGCCTCTGCCCCTCCAGGCACATCCGATTTATTGGAGAAAAACTTTGATAATACAAGTCTACTTGCTCCTACAGCCCTGTGGCTTTCTGGCTGATAATGACGAGGCTTGATGAGCAATTTGAAAGAGTCTCTTTCTGGTTCTTCTGTGGGTTCCTCCCCTAAATAATCATTTCTCTCTTGCAAATCATCATTTTTTGTGTGGGGATTTTCCTCAGCCAATTCCGGAAGAACTGAACTGTAAAGGTCTGTCATCTCCTGTGCAGAAGCGACAGAAGAAGGAGAAACGTGGAACTCAGCAGCAGGTGGACCACAAATGACAACAGGAGTAGAGGAAAGGTTAACATTTGGGCTCATATACAGGTGTCTGGAGGACTCTGGTTGACAAGAACTTGGTTCTGAAGGACCTGATGGATTCTGGTGATCCACTGGTTTGTCTGAGCTCACTTGCGTGAGCAAAGGTTTTGTCTGAACTATTTTACTGGTAGATTCCAGTTCAGGGACTGACTGCAGTTCAAGGGATGTAGGTTCACCAGGAGCAATGGCTTCAGAAAGACAGGTGGTTTTGGGGTGATCTACAAGTTTGTCTGTGCTCAGTTGTGTGTGCAAAGGTTTAGTTTGAAGTGTTCCAATGGTAGACCCCTGTTCAGGTTCTGTTTGGACTTCAGATAGATCGTCCATTGGTGTGGGTTCTAGTGATTGTGCATGCCTCTCAGTGCTGTACAGACGTTCGTCTTCCTCCCCATTATAGGAGGCAGAATCTAATGAGTCATCTGTGTCATCTTGGAAACAGAAGGCTTCATCCAACCCCTCATTGATAGATGTCTCTGAAAGTGAATGAAGGAAAGATGCTGAGCTGTCCTCATCTATAGGATCTTCCACTGCTTTGCAATCACACTTCTTATCGCCCTCTTCCTGTTCTTTTTCTTCCTTCCCTTCTACCACTTTCACCTCTACCTTAGCTTCCTCACCTGCCTCATCATGTTTGTCACTGTCATCATGTTCATTATTTTCCTCGTCGTCATCTCTGTCAGCGGCACCATTAGCATTGCCATCCCCATCATCGCCATAATCATAATCATCATCATCATCCTCTTCATCATCATCGTCATCTTCAACATCTGCCTCCTCCTCTCCTGCTGCATAAGCATTATCATCCTTTCCCTCATTTATGTCATTACCTTCTCCTATATCATTCTCATCCTCTGTGGGGAAGAGGGTGATTTCCATTGAATCAGCCTTGAAGATAAGGCTGGTGTGGAGGGGAAAGGAGATGAGGGAGGCGGGGATCATCCTTTCCTCATCCGGTATACCATCAGCACAGGCTGCCTGGGAGAGCATGAAAGAACTTGGGCCGAACCTACCAAAGGCTCCATGACAGAAAGCATCCAGGGGGCTGATAGGTGAGTCTGGGTTAAGGCTAGACGAGGCCATGGTCACGCTCTCTGTGTCAGGAGTCAAGACAGTGGAGGGTAGTTCTGGGTGGTCATCCATCTGTCCATAATGTTCCTCTGATATACATGCCTCAAGGTGCAGTTTCAGACCTGTCTGCATGGGTCTAGAGTACTCTGCTCTCCCTCCACCAGCCTCTTCCAGTGGGCAGAGTGAGCTTTCAGATTCTCCCCCATCCTCCTGGGAGTCACTGCTACGGCTGCTACTGCTCCTTAGAGGGGATGCATCGTCAGTCACCCAGCAAGGACGACAACCTTCTCTGGAAATCTTGATCTCTTCCCCTTTTAGAGACTCTTCCTCTTCAAGGATCACTGTCCCTGTTGTACCTATCCGGGAATTCATGACAAAGCCCTCAGGATGGTACAGGCAGAAGTCTCCAGCCCTTTCCTCCTCTCGTTCTGGACCTGCTCGCCCCTTTTCCTCCCCAACTTCATCTCCAATCTCTGATAAGGAGCCAACAAAGCAAGCAGGAGCCTCTTGTGCTTCTTCTGTGAGGAGCAGGTTTGGAGAAGTGGATGGGGAGGTGGAAGATGTGTAAGAGGAGGTCCAGCTTCCTCCCTCCGCTGTGATATAAGAACCAGAGGGAGAAGTGAGAGGGGAACAGAGGTCCTCGCTGTCTGAGGGAGAGCCAGGGGAGAGTGGGCAGGCTGGAGAGCCAGGATATGAATGATGTTTAAGGTGCAAAGAACGGGAGCCCATCTTGATTGGGGTGGAAGGGGCAGTATAATACAGGTCAGGGTCAAGAGATGAGGGCACACCCACTCGTAGAGGGTCAACAGCATATGCTGGCTCAGAGAAGGACAAAGCAACTGGACATGCCAGCTCAGAAAAAGAAAGGGAAGGCACTTCATCTTGAGAAAGGGTTTGACCCTCTTCCTGGTTGTCTTTCAAACTGTCATCTGTTGTGATTGGCTCTGGGAAGGAGGAGGAAGGGAATAGGGGGTTCTGAAAAGGGGAAGGGAGTGAGGTTGGGGGCTGCACAGGTTCTTTTTGCTGTTCCTGCTGTTTTGGGGGGATTTGGGCTTGGTTTTCCTCTTTGCTGGTTTCCAGCCGGGTCTCTTTTGCTTGTGACCGAGGTATGCCTGGCAAAGGGATAGCCTGACCACTATTGACAACAAAGGGTTTCCTTTTCTGGATCTCCGTTGTTTTGAGCAGTGTCTCTTGACCCATCACCACCCTTGTGTCAATGGTCTGCGGCTCTTGATAGTCACTCTCCACCTCAGAACCAGTAAGGACCTGGAATAAAAAAAACAATAAAATGTGTATGGTAGCGTATCTGCTGTAAAGTTGCAAACATGCTCATACATACAAAACACACACCTTGATTCTCTCCATCTTAACAGGGACATGGCGGCCACATGGTCCATGACCACCTAACTTGCCAGACAGTCTGGGTGTGTTGCGATGGTCAGAGCCTTCAGGTTGAGGTCTTAGAGTACCAGATGAGCTAGGTGTTGCATGAAATAGTCGTGGTCCAAATGGAGAGGTGCATGCTGGAAGTAGCTTCTGAGGAGTACTGGGAGAAGGGCTAGAACCACTGTCACTAGGGGAGGAGCCACTGTCACTAGGGGTGGAGTGAGTAGACGGGTGTCTGGTCATGTCTGAAAAACAGATAAAGCATTGCAAAAAGACCATTTTAAATAAAGGAAAGAAGCAATTGCATTTACTTTTTTGAATCAAGGATTTATGTAAGGGTTCAATTTGGACTGTAGTAAGGAGTTAATAAAGGAGGGAAATCAATTCAATTTGACTAAATTATCTCAGTAACATGATATGATGTGGAAGGCATTGCCTACTTTATTGTGCAATAATAGACATTGTATCTCTTTTAATTGAACTGTACTCTTCTTCTCCCACACTCAGAGAAATATTTAAAAAATGTCATTAAACTGTTAGTCAGTAGATTAACTGAATACCTCTCAGCTATGTGTGTTACTCTGACACTGCAAGACAGAAAACAAAGACTTTTTTGAAAAGTGTTGGAAACTGATTAATCCTGTCTGTAGTCTTCCACTATAAGGATGGACTCAAAACGTGGAAGATGAAAACAATGCTACTCTACATACACTACAGTATCTTACTCTAACTCTCCAAGTTTCTTTGTCTCTCTTTCTTTTTCTGTATCAACATGCACAATTGCACAATTAGCCAGAGGCAAAAGCAACTGTCGTTGAATTACAGTGTTCTCTGTCCTCTTTTCCTACTGGACCATGCTATCATCTTTATAACTGTCATGAGAAATGGAGAATCACTGAGATGAAATGACAGAATGAATATAAGAAAAGGGGTCAGGGGTGAGTGGAGGGAGTCTTGTGTAAGCAGGGGAAAACAAATGGAGGAAGAAGATGGAATAAAAGAACGTATTCTTCGTTCGTTTCAGTTCTACTGCTGATCTTAAGTGTTGTGTCAGATTGATGACCATAACACAAAGCTATACATTCACTGAAATATCCCTGAAAGACAGAGGAAACAGAACCTTTATTTGCTCTTAACTGGGCCATTGCCACTGTGACCTCAATCCACATACTGATTGGCCATTATTGCATATATATATATATAGTTCTATATATATAGCCACAAACACACACCTGGTAAATGGACTGCATTTATAAAATGCTTTTCCAATCTTTGCAATCACTCAAAGTGCTTTACAACACATGTCAGTATTCACTCAGTCACACACATTCAGTCAGTTCCATGCAAGGTGCGCATCAGCTCGTCAGTAGTGATAACCATTCACACATACTCACACATCGTTGGCCATGCCATCGGGAGCAATTTGGGGTTCAGTATCTTGCCCAAGGACACTTCGACATGCTGACTGGGGATCAAACCACCGACCCTCTGACCTCTGGACGACCACTCTACCTCCTGAGCCACCACCGCCCAGATATCACTTACTAATTCACTCTCTGTTCTGTATCCACTCCTTTGTCTCACTCCCTCAAAATTCCTCTCTAAACCATGTTCTTATCCTCTCTGCAGTCCTCTTTTATACATGAATATATATATATAGTTGCCTTGTTTCACTTTCAGTTGTGACTCTAAGCTCCCTTCTCTCGCCTTCATGTTCTTTTTTCTCTGTACATAGTATATCTCCTCCCTTGCTGCTCTTCTGCCCTGATGTGGTGGTGGCAGATGCAATCATCAGCACTTAGCAGCCCTGCCTGATTGCTGCCCCAATAATAGGCTGTAGGTGTGTTTGTTTTGCTTGCTGAGTCATACATCAGAGACTAAAACCTGCCACAAATCAAAAAAGATGCACAGGTAAGCATGTACAAAAGCCAACAGCTGCTCTACACTTACATGTACAACGCAGTCTAATACGGTTAATGGATGATTGTTTCCTCCTGCATGGCCTAATAAAAAGGCATCTAGCTTCAGTGACTATATGCACAGACGAGCAACAAATAATGAATAGCCTATATCGGACTGAAAGAAAATCAAGCAAAACAACAACTACATTGAACATATTCAGAAATACTGTATCTTTCTCCCTTATATGCTTAGCATTGGAATCACACGTAAAGACTGCACACTGTTGGAGCTACTGTTTTGCTAGGCTGCTAAAGAGCCAGTGATAAGGATATTTATCTGCTAGCATAATTGTGAAAAGTCTCCATCTTTTAGCTGCAGATTCATTGCTACAAATATAATGTGGATGTCTGCCTCTCTTCCCCTCCCTGGCCAAGCCTGCAATTCTCCTCTGGGAGGATGCAGTGAAATTGAGCCCCCGGCTTGCTGTACAAGGAGCAGGCCGCAGCAAGCTGAGCAGACTGGAGCTGCGTCACAGAGGCTGCAGCGCTGGCCTGTCAGCCCCAAGAGGAGCCTCTATTTCAACTACTGCTCAGATTGAGCCTTGAAGAAGAGACACCCCAATAGTCTCATTTGCTTCTTTGTCTTTCTTCATAACATCCCCCTCCTTTTAGTCTTAATCAATCCTCTAACCTCTCCTTTTTAATCAAGTAAGTGCCAGAAAACTAGTTGTAACTAGAGCATCGGACAAAACTCTCTCCTCCTTCCCCTCCCAAGATTCAGGCCAAGAAAGCTTAAAATAATTCCAAGCCTAAGAAAAGATCAGGCCAATGATGATTTCCAAAAAAGCAAGCCACTATAAAGTATTTTCAGCAAAGAGGAAGCAGTGAGTGCCTCTAAAAGCCAATAGCAAGGTTATCCATCATAACTGTCATATGTTTACAACAGTGTGAACTTTATATTGTGTGCAATAACTGTAAGCGACACATTATCTATTCCTATCCCTCTCCCTACTCTAATTTCTATTTAATTACTTATTTCATGATTTCACAACGTCAGATACATGAGCAATAACTGACAAGATTAGTAACAAAAGCTCTTGCGCTTGTGTGTTTGTGTGCTCCTACAGAGTGCTGCCATGCTGCTGTGTCATGTTCCTGCTAAGGCTGGGGGAAGGGACTGCTCGCAAATTTGCTGGGTAAATGTTGATGATGTTGACGTAGATAGGGTGGCGCCGAGGCTAAAGATGGGGTAGCAGGACGAGGGAGAGGGGCAAGGAGGCCATGTTTAGGGTGGAGGCAGATGGGCCTAGGGTTCTGATGAGGATGGGTACTAGAGGGAGGGCATTTAGACTCAGTCATTTAGATGAGAGGTTTTTTGTTAATAGAGATTTAGTGATGAGAAATGCATAGAGTTGGGCTGGGATTCTGGGGTGGAGGCTCAGGGAGGATGCTAATCGCTGAGAGCTTGGAGGGGACAACATGCGGTTTAGTGAGCAGGCTAACATGCAGCTGAATCACAGCTTACTCAGACTGCACATGTCAACAGACGAACAGAAATGACCACACAGGGCAGTTTCAAGCAGATAGTGTTTACCTAACAGTCTCTCACACTTTCACCAGCCCACTAGTCTTTATTTATCTGCCATGCTTTCTATCATGCTAGCTCTCCCCCTCTCTCCCCTCCTGCACCAATCTATGTAACACTATCTACTTGCTCTACATTAATCCTCTCTCCTCAAATTACATCCTTGTCTCTCTCTTCAATTGCATCTACCTTCCAAATACAGTCATTCACCATCCCCAACCCCAGATGTCTTACCTGGTCCAGGGAGCCCCGTCTCCTCAGCTCCCTGCTCTGGATGTTTGTCGGTGGGGACAGATCTGTGAGAGCTCTCACCCGGCATTCTTCTCGCTGGCTCTCTTTGGTTCTGACGCAACAATAAACCATACAGCCAGAACAGACAAGGTGAACAGGGAGAGGGAGTGAGAGAGTGAGAGTGTAGAGGGAGAAAGAAGGAGGGGAGGGGGGACCTGAATGCTCAGCGACCCAACACTCAGATCTTCCCTGCAGCACGTGTCTGTCTATGTGTGTGTGTTTGTGTGTGAGACAGAATGAGTGAGAGTGAGAGATGGAGTATACACTGGTCTCTCTCTATATGTGGTGCAGCACAGTGATGCTGCTGTTGTGGGCGTGTGTTTTAGAGCCTCATGATCCAGATCATCTGAATATCCAGTACGTGTGTGTGTAGATTCTGAGAGAGAGCTGCAGTATCCTCTCTTGATGCCCAATTCCTGCTCCTCTCCCCCCCCCCCCCCCCCCCCCCCCCCTTACACCCTTCCTCCCTGTATCTCTCTCTCTCTCTTCTCTGCCCCTCCTTCTCTCTCTATGACTGGATCTTGGGGGATGATGTCAGCAGATTTCTACTGCTCTCTCAGTGCTGCCCTCAACCTTGAAGGAAAGGACCAGTACTGCAAAAACAAGAGGAAAATGGAGAAATCAAGCAAGGGAGGGTGATTAAAGGAAAACAAAACCAACAGGGTGAAAGAGAAACAGAAAATACAGAAAATTAAAAGGGCTGAAACAATACCTAAAAGTATACTGCTAATTATGCCATCTGCCTCCTGCTCCGATTGCATCCCTGAGAAACAAACAAGGAGACATTTCCCCCGAGGGCAAGCTATATCATCTGTTTCTGCTCTCCATCACCTCTCCAGCACTCTCTAATGTTTTTCTCTACTTTTATAGATAAAAAGTGAGGGGGAAAATACACAGAACAGAGATGGGGCGATAGCACTAAGCCAAATGATCAGCAATTGTAGTTTCAACCTGAAACTTCCCATAATAGATTTGCCAGCTCAGCAGAAGTGCTGCTTTATTGAATAATGTCTAATAGCCTCTGTGCAACCCGTTTGACCTCAACAAATACAGCTGCTGATAGATTCATAGCCAAAAAGTAAAAGGTGCATGTAAGTTCTCAACTTACATCATCATCTCAATTGTAGCTGTCTATCAGTCAGAGGCAGAGCAGGAACAATTAATTTTACCAATATCTTGTGTTTTAGATTAAAACACTATATTTGATGTATTGAGTAGTAATAACACTTCCATTGCTTTATTAAGGAGGAGAATAGCTGCACTTACACACTGGTAACGTATCAGACAAGAGACATTACGACCAGAGAGTTCAATAGCTGTATATATAAATATATATATATATAATCTATATCTATGATATATTATAATATATTATATATATATATATATATATTATATATATAATATATATTATATATATATAGATATAATATATAATATAATATAATATATATATATAAATATATATATAACACTAACACATATAGCATGATTAATATATATATAATATTATATATAGATATATATATATATATATAATATATATGTATATATTATATATATTATATTTATATATATATATATATATATATATATATAATATATAACACATAATATTATATTTATATATTAAATATATATATATAATATTTGTTTTGAACTACTACATGATAAACTATCATGTAATCAATGAACCTTGGGGATAATATATATTATTACATATATAATATATATATATATATATATAATAATGTATATTATATATTATTATACATATATATTATATATTATTACATATATAATATATATATATATTCCATTATATATATATATAATAATATATAATATATATATATATATATATATATATATATATATATATATATAATATATATATGTATCTATATTCCATTATATATATATATATATATATATATATATATATATATATATATATATATATATATATTATATTATATATATAATAATATATAATACATATATATCCCCAAGGCCCCTTGATTACATGAGTTTATCAGAGTAGCAAAAAACGTTCACGTTTGTTCCGGTTACCTCATTTCCAGATCTGGCTTTCTAATATTCTTTGGCTCACTCTCAGTTGAACTCCTTTTCTCTCCTCTGCCCTGGCTTTCATTTGCCAGTCTTCTTCCCTTTGCCATTTAACAGCCTCTGATGTCAGAGGGCTGCTGCTGCTCATGATGTTGTGTAAGCAGTTTCAGGTTGTGTTTTACCCTTCATAATAATGTTGTTGCTCTTAAACAAGCATGCACATTAACACACTAAAGATTCAGCGAGAAATGTAAAGATCACATTTAACAGAGGACTCAATCGAACATGTACACTTTTATCCCTCACCCAAACTTGCTATATTTAGTGATTTTAACATTACATTACATTACAGGTCATTTAGCAGACGCTTTTATCCAGAGCGACTTACATTGAACTAAGTACAGGGACAGTCTCCCTGGAGCAACTCAGGGTTAAGTTCCTTGCTCAGGGGTGCTATGGTGGCAGCCTGGTATTGAACTCCCAACCTTCTAGTGTTTTGTTTGGAAGGCGTACCACTAGGCCATCACCACCCAGCTTTGAGCTAATATATAGTAAATAAAATACAACCAAGCAGACAGAAAACAAGCTCTCATCAACCGTGCTCTATGCTGATACAATAAATGTTTGTTAATATTACTGAGGTACTCACACACACACCAGTACACCAGAGAGGTTTGCCACTAACAGTTACATGTAAAATTAAGCATACCCTATCTGAATACCACACCAAATACAACAGACTGCAACAGTCCCCGGACTGTACGTGCCCTATTAAAATCGTGCACATCACACGCATACATCAACATACCGAGTCAATCCTGTGAGAATTTAAAGACAAAACAGGTCAAATGGAAATAAAACAATTTATTCCATCATAAGATTACACACACATTCACAGGAGATAATTCAGTGTTTCCCATCTATTCAGATGCTGATATAAACCCAACATTTTGGCCAAAATTCAACACATGCCTGGGTGCTTCTGTTTTGACATGTCACTCGCAGATACAAAGTCGTATCAAAACATTCCTACAGGACTCGCTTGTGTGTTTATTTCCGTCTCTCTCTCTCTGGCTCCAAAAGTCTTGCTTATCATCACCATGGAAACAGGGAAAGACCCACACGTTGCCAGGGAACCAGAGTGAAAATAGGATTTTTCTTTTCCTGAAAGTATGAGATAGCTTTTCTGCAATGCTGCTCCGTTCTGAGTGTGAACGTGGGTGTATACGTGTATTCTCCCTGGTCCTGTTTGTTTTGGAAAAGCTCTTATATGGGTTCACTTGGCCATTTCCTCGGCCACAGCCTTCCCCATTTTATCCTTCAGGTATGCCGATTTATGCCAGTCTGTCTTCAGCCCCAACCACTCATAATATGGCACCTGGAAGAGGACAAAAAGGATGGATTTGAAAACAATTTATTCATAGAGCTACTGAGCGAGTACATTCTCATGATCAGTGCGTGCTTCAGAGAGCTCACTCGTAAAACATGTATTTATAGACACATTGAAAACAAAGACACAGTGCTGGTTTTCAGCCTTAGGTAAACAGTTGCCCAGAAAACACATCCTTCAGCAATGCAAACCTGAGAGGCAAGTAATGATACTATTGGCTAATGGGAGTGTACGAGATGAGAGAGAGTGCTTGGATTGGCCTAGATGAGCCAGAGCTGCGGCAGGAGCTCTATTTATACCACAGACTGCAGCGGAACCGACCTGACTCTCAGCTCTTCCAAAGTATTGGGTCCATTGTTTGCATGGCCTTAGCCTGTCAGATATGCTGCTGCTCTGCCTCTGTTCATTTGAATCTTACCATCAAAGCAAACACCAGAAATGTCCTTTTGCAATTACAGTGTGTGTAATAAAAACCCATCTGAGGAACAAATAGCTCAGTACATCCTATCTGCAGGGACAGAGGAAATAACTTGATCGCTGTTTCAAAATAAATAAAAAGCTTTTATTTTGAAATAAATAAACCACGGTACAAAGATGGATTCTCCTGCCTCTCTCTACCTCTACTGTGATGAAACCAGCCAACTGGAGGTGACGCTTCATCATGACAAACCGTCCCAGAAGGTCTTTACTCTTTGAGCCGAAGTCTGGAAAATCCAAAGCCAAGAAAGCAAGCCTAAAAAAACAAAACAGATGGAGATGAGAGAAACGCCGAGCAAAAATTACTTTAGACAGTAAAAGCAGACATTCAAAAAGGGGAAAAGCAAAAATAAATATCTTTAATAATCCAAGCCTACAGGATTTTCCTCTATGACTCACCGATATGCCCCTTCAGATAAAGCCTGGTCTCCTCCTCCACTGGGAAGATGAGGGGATTTCAGCATCAACAAGTCCATTGGCTTGTTGTCACAATCCACTACCAGCTCACCATCTGATGAGAGAAGGGCATGTCAGTTGTAAAAAGGTTTACAGAGGGATGTGGCAAATGTTGCTGTCATTGTACAAGTCTTGTAAAACTCTAGTAATAAAAAGGTTTGATAGCATGATATGTATGCCATCTCAAAGAATATACATGTGCTACCCTTACCAATAGTCCATCCATAAACAGTTTCAACCCCGGTGCGAAGAGTCCCGGTCCTCGCACCCACCAAACTCTGTAAAGCCCCTCTTAAACTACTCTGCAGAGGGGAGGGGGAGGAGCTCCAGGCCGGGACACTCAGGGAGGATGGAGTATCTGAGGAACCCGGATGCTCTAAGTAGAGAGTAGCAGCGATGTGGAGGAGCTTCAGCTTATAGTTCTCCACTCGAGCCGGAATGCCCTCTACAGACAGAAAAGACAACAGAAAGAGAATGAGTGTTGCCAGCTCACTGACATCAGTGCTTTTCAAAACCACTTGTTTTAGTAATCGATGCTATTTTTCATATCTGTGAGACAATGGGATTAATGTTCCCATCCAAGCAGAGATGTATTAGTGCTGCACTGCCATCTACTGAGCGAGAATGGTATTCTGGCAGTCAGCTCCCAGAAGACAACACG
This sequence comes from Cottoperca gobio, assembly GCF_900634415.1. NCBI lineage: Eukaryota > Metazoa > Chordata > Actinopteri > Perciformes > Bovichtidae > Cottoperca > Cottoperca gobio. The sequence continues at coordinate 11,780,829 of NC_041370.1, read as the reverse complement.
GCATTTCAAGATGTTAAAAAAATATGTAAACGAGTTATATAAAAAAAAAAAAAAAAAAAAATGAAATATAACCCACCCTTTGGCTCAATAATTTGTGATTACATGAGATTAATAATGCATGACAAAAGTATTATATAGATAATTCAACCAGGCTGATTAAACAATATCACTGTGGGCCTTATGGCGTGGTGAGAAAAGTGGGATTAGCATTGCACATCTTTAAATGTGGACATTCTCGTTACAACTAATTACTTGTCATTACTACTATACTACTACTACTATTATTCCAACAGGGTTTGGACAGGATATATATAAAAGCTAAACCTAAAGAATATTTTCCTCATGGATTATTTTCTAATTAATCTTTTAAAGTGCACACAGAAAATGAGAAAAGCTTGTCACAAGTTCCAGAGCCCAATGTGACGTCTTTAAACAGCTTGTTTGGTTATAACATTGTATAACCTAAATCCATTCAATATGCAATGGGATCTGTGAAATAAAGAAAATAACTTTCAATTTGAGAAGCTGGAACCAGTAAATGTTTGTCATTTTTGCACGTTGACTCAGTGACTGCTCATTGGATAACCGATTCACTCCCCCCCCCCCCCCCCCCTTCAGAACTTCATACTAATGTATTTATTGTGCTTGGTGAAATATTGGTGAATGTTACATTTTTCTGTTTATAATGTTGCTATAACTTGATTAGGTGGACTTCTCTTGGTTCTGTCTTGAGGGACATTCGTACCAGGTGCCTGAACCACTTCCGCCAGCTTATCATCGCTTAGAGGAGCAGGTGCTTCAAACGGCTGACAGCAACAGTGTGCGAGTGTATGTGAATGGTTACCCCTACGGACGAGCTGATGTGCACCTTGTATGGTAGCCTCTGACTCTGTATGAATGTGTGTGAATGGGTGAATGCTGACATGTGTTGTAAAGCGCTTTGAGTGATAGCAAAGATTGGAAAAGCACGATCCAAGCAGTCCATTTACCATTCATTTGTCAAAAACAGGAAAGTAAAGAAGAATGAACGCCCAAAGCTATGAGTCTTACCTGACAGTTTGGTAACATGACTTGGTTGTGTGAGGGGGAGGATGTATTGGGGTTTGGCCTGCTGCAGCACACACAGAGCCCAAACTACATCCGTCTGCAAGAAGGGCTCCAGGTCTGAGAGATAGCCCTCCAGCATAGAGTGAACCTTTACACAACATGGCAAAAAGAAATGCATTTTAAAAAAGGTAGGCAGTAGAACGGACAACGTGAAGTCAACAGACAGCCTTTAATACGATTAGTACCTTGCTAAAGAACTCATCTCCGTCACTTGGCTGGAAGCTCAGTCTGGCAAAACTCATGAGCAGATTACAGACCTGAAGAATACTGTACTTCTGACTGTTTGTTATGTAGTGCTGGGGAAAAGTACAGAGCGTGTTAAATTGTGAGAGAAAAACATGTATTAAAAGGATTAGTTCATTCGAAATTTAACCACAAAATGTACTTAATTAGAGTCGGTCTTAAGTGTGTGACTGACCTCAGCAAAGGCCTCAAAGAGAGGGATGTTGAGCCATTTGAGAAAGCCCAGTGATTTAGCACAGCGTGTGACATCATTAGAGCGGAGCTCAGGGACTCTGGGTAACAACTCTGAGGCCATTCGCTGAAATAGCTGAGAATTGTGGAAATTCAATTTCCCTACAGAAAGACAAAGACACATTTGTTACCGTTAGGATTATACACTGCGTTACTGAGCAGACGGTGCTTTAATATGTTCTGACTAGCACTAGACAGACTGTTCACCTTTGAGAATCTTTGCCACCATGCCCAGCATAGATAATGGGATATTCCAAGTTTAATAAACATGTTTTAACATTGACAGACCAGTTGTTCTGGCATTAAAGTTTGCATTTTAAGTGTTGAATGATGCCTGATTTGAAATGTATCTGTCTGAATTCAAATTAGTAACACTTGAAGCTGTTCCTTAAAGCATCTACGTATTAGGTCAAGAAGGCAAGATGATAGCAAAACACAAAATGATAGATGGGGGGCAATCAAGACGTGGATATGTGAAGAGCTTGCACTATTTCTGCTGCGGAAATGCACAAAGATCTTTAAGTAATCAATTAAAACGATGGATGATTATTTCATACACAAGTCAACACTAAACTCTCTTTATACTGCTGCGTGCTATATGTCCTGCTTGTGTGCAATGTCGTTCGATATGTAAATACATCACTACTGCTTCTACTGATTTTAACAACAGTGTGTCCTTTTCCAACCTTTAACCAGTATGCTGTATCAGTATCCTGATTTTTATTTTATTTTTTATGTATTCTAGGAAGCTTTTTCTAACACCATAGCCAGGGACTACAGATGAGACATAGCCTTTTGGCTAATTCTGGCATTTTGAATACCTTGTGTATTTATTAAATGTGCATTTATTAAATGTGCATGGCCCCTTCTTAAATAAACTAAACTCTAAAAAAAAGATATTCACTATGTTAATTTCGTTTATGTATGCCTTCAGTTGTACTGGATATGTGACAATCAGAGTTATTACCATATGCTAAAGCCATGTCCAGTATCAGCGGAGTTGTGAAATCTGACGACGGCTTCTGGAGAAGGTGGTAGGACAACGCTCTGAGCAGGGGGACAGATCTGCGGCTCTGAATTGCCAAAGATAAACAAACTTTCCGGAGATCTTCTGCTGAGAAGCCATCTGCAAGCTCCAAAGCCTGCAATACAGACACAAGTAGTGCACTATGGGATGGGCTAATTGTCACAGTTTTGCCCACAGGTGATCCCATCGTTCATGATGAGTTGGTCATAGATGTACAATTATTTTTACTTGATCATCTTCCATGACCTATAAAAAGGTCACTGCTTTCACACACTGGCCTACCCAGATATATTCTAGCCTGCATACTCAAATGCAGTAACTAAGTCAATTATATTAATATTTACTATATGCTTACATTTTATACTATAAAATGCATATGTGATTTCACCTTTCAATGATCATATGACATTACATTCAAATTCCCTCTCCAAGGGAATATAGTTCAAGCTTTTAGAGACAGCAATTCATATTCACGTTCCTACCAACATAGTCTAGTACCTAGTATGTGAGGTTAGGGCGAGGATAACAGTGTGATTGTGTCAAATTGTGATAGATGTTTTTGCATATCCTACCTTGTCTTCAAGTCTGTCTATCAAGTTAGGTGACATGTGTTGTTGACTGGATATCAGTGCACTGACAGTTTTAGCATCTGCGATTTCAGTCCAGCGCAGTTCCAGCTGTTTTAACGCAGCATTCAATATTGCCACATTCTGCTCTCCTTTCCTGCCTGTTCCCCAATATGCCAGGAAGCTCAGCTGCTTGTATGATAGCCTGCGTACTCGCCACAGGACCTCAGTCTGGACAGATGAGAGTACTGAATCGTTAGCGGGCACACGCATAATCCAGAGAGCTTGCATGGCAGACACTAAATTGGAATTCCACACTGAAGACACCTGGAAGAAAACCACACAGAAATGAGCAATTCATCTTAACATTGAAGCACAAGGGCTTAGATGTCAGTTATCAAACATAATGATAGTGCCAGTCCTCCTCTGTATCCGACTTCCTCACCTTCCGAGATAAGGTATCTACTATATCCAGTAGCCTTGAATCCATTAGCAATTCTGTTTTTTGTTCCTTAAATTTTCCCTTCGTCTTCAGCACCAAAAGAGTCCACATAAACAGGGCCTTTGCAGCTTGATTACCGTTCCCTCCATGTTTTTCCCATGCCAGAAGGATGTCCTCTGGCACTGCTGCCTTTTCCAACAACTCCTCCATCTGGCTTCGTGTATAGGTATAGGAGACGTCCTTGTGAATTGTCGTTCCCTCACACATTAACCTTTCAGTGGACCTTGGCCAGCCCTGAGCCCTTTGCACCTGTGCAGGCCCAGCCACAGACTGAGGCAGGCGGGCCGCAGCAAGAGCTGGAGTCTGGGAGGACGCCCTGCAGAGCAGATGGGCATATCTGCCCAGGAGGCGGCTGGCCATTGAGCCTGAGAGAAGCAAGAGAGTACAACATGACAATATAGCTTAATTGCAATAAGATAGATATCTGGTGTTGTGACTTAGACTAAAACGACATTGCTTGCATTATAAAAGGCGAGGTTAACGGAACGGGCAGAGTGGATCATGCTTCTTCCGTCATGTAACGTCAAATCTTGACCTTGTCGCAAAAGGGAAAATACAGACTGAAGCACTGTCAGCGCTTCGTTCTGTCTCCCTTCATACAAAACGGAACTTTTTTTGAAGAGGCACAATGCCGATAGAACGAACTCATAACACCAACAGCTATCCCATTGATACATGACTTACCTAATATTACCGATAGCTTGGGCGAAAGCTGTTCACATGGAGCTGTTCGGTAAGAGAGGTAGTCGCAAGAAAATGACGTTGCGGGCCGGTATCACGTGACGCGCGGACGCAGCTGTTATTGGCTAGAAGGTGTTCGATTCATTCCGAAAGCTTGCTGGGCTTTGGTCGGTCTCGCGAGAATCCGATCAGAGCTGAAGAAAAGTTCGAATGAGTTTCTCTACGCCACGAGAAACTGGACGGGTGTGAAGTGGTGCCGAGTGAACAAAAACCAATAAATGTGGAATCTGAGGATGAAGGAGGGAGGAGTTGGGAAGAAACTAATTACATTTTTTATATTTTTTATTACAATAGTTAATCACAGGAGTAGAGTAGAAAGCAGCAGGGAATAACAAAGATAATGAGAATTGTAGGCAGCCAGTCAGAAGAATTTAAAGTGATCTTTAAATTGAAGGAAGGGCGATCAGGGTTTAGTTCACTATAACCTTTTCAGCAAGCCGTAAATAATTGAATTGACTAAACATTGAGGGAAGAGCTGGGTGAAATTCTAAATGCAAGGACTCTGTCAGATGGGAAACTAACTATTTTTTAAATCTGCTACTCAGTAGGCCAAAGCTGCTGCACTGGAGGCGATAGGGAAAAGGCAAGTGGAACGATTTTTTTCCAGGGAGAAATGTTAAGGCTGGTATGAAAGGGCTGATTGATTTTGGGGGTTTCGTCTAAAATCTCAACGGGGTAACCGGTCAGGCGCATTGATGGTGTGAAGTTCTGAGATTACTGGAATAAGAGTTTTTTGGGATGGAGCCAAGAATGATTCAATAGTTGTGGTGTTAACTTTTCAGGAAGAGGCCCTGCCAGAGCAAGTGTTTTTAGAGTGTTTGTCATTTAATGTTCATCCATATAGAAAGCCACCCTTGAAATGTTATAAATGTCAGAAGTATAGGCAACATTTCAGCTGGATGTTGAGAAATGAGAAGATGTGGAAAATGTGGTGGTGAGGATGAGCTTTCTGAGTGTAAGGAAAGTGTGCTTAGGTGTGGTACTTGTGGTGGAGGACACCTTGCTGGAAATCGTGAGTGTGAACAATATTAGCAGGCTATGATAGTGCAGCAGTATAAGGATAAGATCCTGTGATCCTATGAGGGGTAGACTGTATGTCCTTCACGGTTTCGTGTTCTCAAGAGATAGAAAAAATTAAAAAAAGGGGTCCGAATGGAAGATGGTGATGATATTTAGATTGTTAATGGTTTTAAACCTCTAGGGGAAGGCGTGGAGTTTAGTAGCAAATGGGCAAGAGTTTAAGAGGTTTGTGGATGCCTTCAAAGAAAAAATAGCCTTAATGTGTTCAAGAAACATGGCTGAAGACGAATATGAATTTTGTAATACCAGGATTTGTTTGTGCGAGTAGTGTTTTTAAGAGAAGGACTCCAGTACAGGAGAGTAAACATAATATCAGAACAATGAACGTGTGGTGGTAGAAGTATGGATCTCAACAGGAAGATTTTTCAGTGATACATTTTTATAACCTGGAAATTGAGAAATTAGATGAAATAATGGATAAAGTGTGGTCCCCAGTGGTGTGGACGGGAGATTGTAATGCTCAGAATCCTTTATGGGGCAGCAAGAGCAGAGATGGGGCATCATTAGAAGATTTCCTGGATAAATATTCTCTTGTGGTGCTGTATGACAGAAGGACGACAAGACTTGAGGTTGGAAATGGGTGTATGTCATGCATAGATTTAACTTTTGCATCAGCTGAGTTAGCTAGCCATTTCAAGTCGATTTGTCAGAGTTTTGCAGGTGGAGAAGGAGAACACTTTAAGTTTCATTTTCATAGAGCGGGATAAATCTGGAGAAGAAATAACAGCAGTATAGAAGATTGGAGTAAGTCACAGAGTAATCCCTGGGAGAGATGGCCTGGGATTGGAAAAATGTAAACATATGGATGACTTGGCATCGGGTCGTGGGGGCAGCAGCTCCAGTAAGGAACCCCAATCTTCCCTTCTCCGGGCCACATCCTCCAGCTTCAACTGGGGATTGAGAGCTTTGCCTTCTGGCTCAGCTCTCTTTTCGTCACAACGGTGCGGTAAAGCGACTGCAGTACCGCCCCCGCTGCTCCGATTCTCCGGCCAATCTCTTGCTCCATCGTCCCCTCTCTCGCGAACAAGACCCCGAGGTACTTGAACTCTTTCACTTGGGGTAAAGGCTCATTCCCTACCCAGAGTAGGCAATCCACTGGTTTCCTGCTGAGAGCCATGGCCTCAGATTTTGAGGTGCTGATCCTCATCCCAACCGCTTCACACTCGGCTGCGAACCGTTGGTCCGTTGTTCCACGATCAGGACGGAATCCGAATTGTTCCTCTTCAATCAGAGGTTCGACTACCGGCCGAACCCTCCTTTCCAGTACCTTGGAGTAGACTTTACCAGGGAGGCTGAGAAGTGTGATACCCCTGTAGTTGGCACACACTCTCTGGTCCTCCTTTTTAAATAGGGGAACCACTACCCCGGTCTGCCACCCCATAGGCACTGTCCCAGACTTCCACGCAATAGTATTGTATTTGTATTGTATAAGTATTTTCCCTTCGAACACTACATGGCGTATCAGAGAGTGAAGGACGGGAGAGTAACAATCCAAAGGCGGCAGTGTCATTAAATATAGTCTTGAGCTTTGAAGGAGAAGGAGTGAAGAAGATGGACCCACTGAAATTACAAAAATAATCTGAGACCAGGTAGGGGAAATAAAATATGCAAGATTTTGGAGGATGGAAACATGGGTGTAACAGTGAGGCCCCGGTTAAAAAAGCATTAAAGATGAGCAAGGTTGACAAAATCAAAATAACTAAAAACAGTGAGAGTGGAGCAACGGAGGGAGGCAGGGTGTAAGGGGGTGATCTATGGAGTTCCTCTCAGAGTTAATATGATTGAGCTAGTTGAAAACCTCAGGATACGGTGTGACTTAGTGAAGTGTGCCAAAAAGAATGACCCAGGAGGTAGAAAAAGAGGAAACAATAGAGAGCAATACATTTTGATATTACATTAATTTCTACACTCAAACCTAGCTAATGCGTTTTCATATGGTATGCATAGCCTATAGGGGACAAAATATTGGAAACACCTCACAAAGTAATTCAACAGCAGCACAAACAGCAGCTTGCAAACTGAACATTAGTGTGGCTGGTTAGCTTCAGGTTGACAGGTAATGTTTAGGGTTTAAATTACAAAAAGAAAAGGATACTTGCCTATTGTAGATAGTTTTTTGGTTTTACTTGCCCAGGTTTTGAAATAACAATCCTTCTTTGATAATTTACTTTAGAACCCAATACAATAAGACATGGACTAACTCAATTGTTAGGGGCCCTGGGTGAAAAATGTGCTGTTGGGCCCCTCATTTTCTTTGTTGTTAATGTTATTAAAAACACATTTATTTAAAAGGGCAGTGTGTAGGATTTAATGGCATCTAGTGGTGAGGTTGCAGATTGCAACCTACTGAATTTCCCTCAGCTCCCCCCTACCTTTCCAAGCACGTTGGAACGCTACAGTGGCGTTCAGGTAACGTAAAACCACGAAAGGCACTCTGTAGAGGTGTTTGTCCCATCTTGGCTACTTTAGAAAACATGGCGGACTCAGTGGAATGGGACCTGCTCTCTATGTAGTTCCCTTCATACATCCATACTGTAAATATAAAGGCTCATTCCAAGGAATGAAAAAACTAAGTTTCACTTTGTTTTGGTCCCTTGATCTGTCCCCGTCTGTCACTCATTTCTTTCCGTAATTTCCCTTTTATGTTCTCCCCCCTCACCTGTACCCCAGTAATGCGTCATTAGAGCTGATAAAATTGGTCTGCTAACATTGCTGTGGTTACACAGCCACTGTCACTCTACAGTACAGAATAATATTGACTCTCTTAAACTCAACTTATCTTACCTGGCTCTTATTTGCCCAGCATGCAACACGTTCTGGGCAGGAATAGTTAAGGGACAGGGTGACCTTATCTGCATTTTTAGTATATTCTCTTTAATACAGGATAGTATATATGCAGTTATAGAAATAATGCATATTTAAATCCATTTCCCAAGTTCAGGAGTGATTTGCCTTACTGTCTAGTATTACAATTAGTTAGCCGTAATTGTTTGTGTGGGTGGGATAATATTAGTGATTAATTATATTTTATGATAAACACTATATGCAACTGTATCTACAATAGTTTGCCTTTTTTAACCTCTACATGTGTAATGGTCCTTTTGTGAGAGGTTGATATGTAGAGAGCATGGTAGCTGATGCATATCTGATATAATGACCCTCAGCAGCCTAGTACAGGTTTGTATTGGGCTTGAATGTCAGTGAACAATTGTGTTCTTGATGTTCTTGATCAACCATTTGTCTTCATAATCTGTAATCCAAAAGCCCCATAAGCAAAACTCTGAATTTAGTTGTCCAACCCTCTGCCCCTCCAGTTTATAGACACAATGACAAAGGAAGTGCACACACCTGCAGAGAGGTCAAATGTGGTGAACAGAAGGAGTTTTTAGTCATCAGAGTAAGCCCATAGCCAGTCACCGTACCACTTAGCCTGCAGGATGAGGAGTAACAACCGCAGTGGACATGCTGACACCATTAACTTGTCTCTGTGGTTGATGCTACCTGTTGTAGCACTGCTGATGAGCTTGATTGACATCAGGTGTGACGGCTGATTAAATGTAGCTGCAGGCTATTTTCTCCCTGATGTCTTCTCCCTTTGTACTTTGTTTTGTTGTGCTGCAGGGCATCACATACTGTTTGGCCTGGTGGCACAGCTGTCAGGCTGTGAATTGTGCATCCTGATTTAAGTTCTTGTCTTGTCTTCTTCTATGGATACATTTGACCATCAGGTCATAGTTATATGGCAGCAGAAAAGATGGCTAATCTTCCTTGGACTAGTAAAGCTAGTGATCCTCAGTTAATGCTTACTATATCAAGGCAATCAATCCAACTTCAACATTTAGAATGACTCGATGGACATTAGTATACTGTAGTTGTGTAATGCAGCATTTAGTAATTGTTCAGTTTAATGTCAGGCAGACTAGTAGGAATGACATTGTACTGTTTTAACCTTCATTGTTCCTCTGCTCTTTACTCCAATCAGTTTATCATGAAAATAAACGTGCAGAGGGGAGATAAGAGATACCAGCATAGCTTATGATATGAGTGTGTATGTGTGTGACCTGCCTAGGGGTGACATTGTTGCTACATGAGGTACCATTTTACGCAGGTAGTCGTATTAAAGTGTGTGTTTAAACATACATATGTGCGTGTGTGTGTATGTGTCCAAAGGTGTTTGTGCGCATGTGCTTATAAAACGGGGAGTTGTCATGTATAAGGCCTTTCCATAAAATCTGTCCTGTTTCTGATCATTGTGTGTATGTGTGTGTGTGTGAGAGAGTGAGAGAGAGAGAAACGGTGTGTGTGTTTGGGACTGGACGCTAACTGACAGCCAAAATTCCGGGGGCAAAGAAGAAGAAGGATCGAGTGGTCTGGACCTCCATTGATTTAGGAGAGCAGACCCCTAACACACCTGCAACCATGAGTAAAAAGGTAGGTGACCATGCGAATTAGCCTTGTTTAATATTGGTTGGGCTTTTAGGTAGAATGGACCTTACTTTACTATTACTTTTATTTACTCATTTGTTTATCTCTTCTTTCATATGATACCTAATTTATATATATATATATATATATATATATATATATATATATATATATATATATATATGTATATATTGTATTACATTTTGATTGTATTAAGTATTTATTTTGTTGAAACTATACTTTCAATCATTTAATGAAGGTCATTCAATTAATATAGGTGAATCATTCAATAAATCCAGTCAAAAGATTGTGTACGCATATAAACACTTTGCAAATCTTCCTTTAGGACACGTACGACATGTTTGAAATGGATGGAGATATGGACAAGAAGAAGAAGAAAAAAGTGGATAAGAGGGAGAAACTGGAGGGCATGAAGAAGGAAATGGATACAGTAAGTAAAAGCAGAAGTCTCAGGGCTGCACAGTAGTGAGAATATGCAGTAATTAACTCTGTGCACTTATAATCACCAAGTTACAACCAACCAGATATAAAAAAAAAAAAATCACCTTGATTCACTCAGATCTGCCCTTTTCGAAAGTTTTGCTTGTTCTTAATAAAAGTTGTGATCTGTCTCCTCCTGCAGGATGACCATGAGATTCCAATTGAAGAACTAGAAATTAGGTACAACACTAATGCTACCAAGGTAAGACATTTGTTCTGTAAGTACCCCTTTCATTAATGCCTGTCTGTTGTTATTGTCTATTTTCTTCATTTTATGCACTTCATGTCTTTTTCTTCACCCATATCCAACACCCTCACCATTCTTTCCCTCTGCGTGGGTCCTTTAGGTGCTCAAAGACAAGGATGTTTCCAAGCTCAATTTTGTTTTTGTAGTTTCCTTAACCAGCCATATTTACTTACTATATCTATTTTTCTGTTCTCCATCCACAGGGTTTGACCTCCACTTTTGCTGCTCAAGTCTTGGAGCGAGACGGTCCCAATGAACTGAAGCCTCCCAAGGGAACTCCAGAGTATGTGAAGTTTGCAAGGCAGCTGGCTGGAGGGTTGCAGTGTCTGATGTGGGTTGCAGCTGTCATCTGCTTCATCGCCTTCGGAATTGAACTTGCGAGAGGGAACGTCACCTGCTTTGACAATGTGAGTCATTTTTCCATTTTAGAGTTGTTCTCCTTTAGAGCACTATGGTAAAAAGCAGAAAAGTAATGCATCTATGGTACATGTGGAGTGCTTTGAGCAGGAGGGGGACTGAGAAAAAGTGAAAAGGAAAGGGAGGACATCAATTTGAAACAGTCATTACTAGCTACCTGTTATAGTGTACCTATTTCATGTTGCATCTTCTTTTTTACTCCAGCTGTACTTGGCCATCACCCTCATTTCTGTTGTCGTGGTAACTGGTTGCTTTGGTTACTACCAAGAGTTCAAGAGTACCAACATCATTGCCAGCTTCAAGAATCTGGTGCCACAGGTAAGTTGCACACAGCCAATAAAAAAAGTGCAACTCCATGTCTGCACATGTCTGTCACTCTATTTAATACTCTCTTGTTTCCATCGTTCTTTATGTGTTCATCTAATTTTCATCTTTGCTCATTTGACTCCCAATCTCCAAAAATAGCAAGCCATTGTGATCCGTGATGGTCAGAAAAACCAGATCAACGCTTGCCAGTTGGTGGTGGGGGATTTGGTGGAGATCAAAGGAGGAGACAGAGTCCCAGGTGACATTCGCATCATCACTAGTCAGGCCTGCAAGGTAGAACACACACACACACACACACACACACACACACACACACACACACACACACACACACACACACAGTATAACATACATACATATGGACTAATGAATCATGTCATGCTTTGAAACATTGTATCATTGGGTCCACATACAATCAGTGTACTAAGCTGGTTTACTGCTAGCTGAAATGTTATTTTCATCCGTTTTAATTATGTCATCCTCATCAGGCCAGCCAGTTTAATGTACTTAGTATACACAGAAGTTGGCACAGAAGACATAAAAAGACTAAATCACTCCTTTTGAATTGTGCCGTATTTGAGGAGAATGTGTGACTCAATCATTTATGAGACGTCTTCCCTTCATACCCCATTTTTTTGTGTGCCAGGTGGACAACTCATCCTTGACAGGCGAGTCTGAACCGCAAAGCAGGACTCCAGAATGTACTCATGAGAATCCACTGGAGACCAGAAACATTGCTTTCTTCTCTACAACCTGTCTGGAAGGTACAGTCAACAGTGCATACTCGACTGCATTAACATAGCCTGGGCTGTGTATGATCTGTTTAGTCATTTCTTTATTTAAGTATGTTGGTGAACATAAGAATAACCTCTCCTCTCCTCTCCAGGTGTAGCTACTGGTATGATCATTAACACAGGTGATCGTACCATCATTGGTCGGATTGCCACCTTGGCGAGCGGCGTCGGTAACGAGAAGACACCCATTGCAATAGAAATTGAACATTTTGTTGACATCATCGCCGGTCTCGCAATCTTTTTTGGGTTTACCTTCTTTGTGGTTGCCATGTTCATCGGGTATGCCTTCCTGGAAGCCACGATCTTCTTCATGGCTATCGTGGTGGCTTATGTGCCAGAGGGGCTACTTGCTACAGTTACTGTGAGTCACTGCACCAAAAGTGAATTTCTATAACACCATTGTTCTGTATGAATGCTCCTTTTGGATAATGTCTCCTGTTTATTAGTAAATAGTATGCAACAATGTGAATGATTTTGTTCTTAGTGTGTACTGTAGGCTTTGTCTGTAACAGCCTGTGTCTTTGTTAAAAGGTCTGTCTGTCTCTGACTGCTAAACGACTTGCCAGGAAGAACTGCGTTGTGAAGAACTTGGAGGCTGTGGAGACATTAGGTTAGTACATTGTTTTGTTCAGGACCATAAAGAAATTGAGAAATGTGCTCTCTATTAAACTATTCCAGCATGCATGTACGTACATATGTAACCTTTATTAATCTGTGTGTGTTTAGGCTCCACTTCAGTGATCTGTTCTGATAAGACGGGTACCCTGACCCAGAACAGGATGACTGTAGCTCACCTTTGGTTCGACAACCACATCCACGCCGCTGATACCACTGAAGATCAGTCAGGTAAACACAGCTTGTTATTGTTCAAAGCACTTCCTTTTGAAATCAACCAATACTGTTGTTGCAATTTCTAATGTAGATGTAATAAAAACTAACTTGTGGTTTGCTTTTTCAACTATTACGTGTATTTAAAAGGTGGAGAATATTTTCTTTCCACACAAATAATTACCAAATATTCATTGCTATTCAAAACTGTTGTTGCTTTTTTAATGAAAAACAAAACCCACAAACATTTGATTATGTTCTGTATACTAGATGCTTTTAACAGTATGTCAATGGTTAGCAACAACATTGATTTAGATTTTTGATTTGTGTACAGGAAACCAGGAAAATAGCATGTGTTTAGAGCAATATGGCTCAATCTGGTGGAAAATAATTCTAAAGTCAGGTGATCAGGGGGTGTCCAAACTACGGCCCATGGGCCAACTGCGGCCGTGGTCCATTTTTAATTGGCCTGCAGCAAATTCTCGTTATGGAAGAGCTGATTGGTCTTAGGAGTCTAAAGGGCACAACATAATTCGAGCACGAGGACTTTCCCACAGAGAATTTCAAGCGTTCCTGTCTGATGTCGATGCTGAATACGGGGACGTACTCCACCTTTCTGATGTGCGCTGGCTGAGTCGCGGCTCCGTGCTGCAGCGGTTTTATTCCCTGAGATCAGAAATGAACCTGTTTTTGAAAGAGAAGGAGCGACCTCTTCATGAGCTCAGTGACCCTCCATGTTTGGCAGACCTGGCATTTTTAGTTGATCTTACTGGTCATCTCAACACTGAACAAGAGCCGACTGCGCACATGAAAGCATTCTGTGTGAAGCTCCGTCTCTTTGACACACAACTACGCAACTTCAATGTTGTGCACTTCCCCACGCTGTCCGAAATCAAATGTGCTTTTCCAAAGGCCAACCTTTCTGATAACAAAGAGAAATATGTATCTGTGATCACGTCTCTCATCACAGAATTCAGTCAGCGCTTCCAAGAGTTTTCTATCATTGAGAAAGAAACCGAGCTGATCTCAACTTCCAGATGAATGCAGAACAAGTTTAAATTAATTAATCATTATTATTATTATTATTATTATTATTATTATATATTATACACTTATTATAGGAGCTGAGGTTGAACTTCCAAAATTCTAGTAAAAAATCTAAATGATCGAAAAATTTAAAAGCCAAAAATGTCCCTAGTGATTCTCAAGAGTTTATTAATCATGTGATTGTGTGGTTTCCAGGTCAAAGTTTCGACCAGTCATCAGAAACATGGCGTTCACTGGCCAGAGTGGCTACCCTGTGTAACAGAGCTACATTCAGACCTGATCAGGAAGGAATACCTATTCCTAGGGTGTGTAGTTGTAAGACCTTTGTTCTCCATGTGAGCTGATTCTGTATTGTATTATTTTAAGTTTTGTCTTTTTGAATCTCACTTTTGCCATTTCACACAGATGCTCGTGGTGGGAGATGCTTCAGAGACAGCTATTCTGAAGTTCACTGAGCTCACTGTAGGGAACGTTATGGACTACCGTGATCGCTTCAAGAAAGCAGGGGAAGTGCCCTTTAACTCCACCAACAAGTTCCAGGTGGGAGCAGGGCTTTGTATCATATTTGATCAATTACTACATGGCAAAATATACATTTTAATTTAATTTAATGCTTTCATCTGGGTTCCCTACTTTTGATAATGTGATATTACTGTAATACGATGATTCCAGGTGAATCTATAATTAATTCAGCTTATATCAACCACCCTTTTTCTCTCCAGCTATCTATCCATGAACTGGATGATCCTCTGGACCTACGCTACCTGTTGGTGATGAAGGGAGCACCCGAACGTATCTTAGAGCACTGCTCCACCATTTTGATAAAAGGACAGGAGCTGCCTCTGGATGAGCAGTGGAGCGAAGCCTTTCAGACAGCTTATATGGACCTGGGAGGACTGGGAGAGAGAGTACTGGGTTAGGGAGTATTTCTTATGATGCGACCTAACCATGTGGCTTGCGATGTGGAATTTCTTTTTCGCAAAACTGTCATTTCTCCTTTTGCTTACAGTATAATGAAAAAAGAAAATCTGAAGTTGTTGCAAGCAAATCATTTTGTGTGGTGTGTCAAACTTATCAGTTGCATTTCTACCATTTAGTGTTGTAGCTAACAGCGTCACTAGTACATAGGCTTCTTCTCTTTTGTGGACATTTTTCTTTCTTTCTTTCTTAAACGTTTTTTTTTTACGATCTGCTGTTACTCTTTTCTTCTCCCAGGTTTTTGTCATCTCTATCTGAATGAGAAGGAGATTCCTCGTGGCTATCGATTTGACCCTGATGAGATGAATTTCCCCACGACAGGATTGTGCTTTGCTGGACTCATCTCAATGATTGACCCGCCAAGAGCCACTGTACCTGATGCAGTGATGAAATGTCGTACTGCTGGTATCAGGGTGTGTTCACATCGCCCCACATACACATAAAATGTTTGGGCTGGTTTACATTCCTAAAAAATAATTTAGAGACTGCGTTTTCACTTTGTGACTTCATGTTTATTTCCCCGTCTCTTAACTTTTTTTTTTTTTTTATCTTGGCACTTCAGGTTGTCATGGTGACTGGGGACCATCCAATTACAGCAAGGGCCATAGCAGCGAACGTCGGTATCATCACAGAAGGCAGTGAAACAGTGGAAGACATTGCCCAGAGGAAGCGCATACCTGTCGAACAAGTGAACAAGAGGTATTTGCATAACTGCCTACTGCCTGTCTATCCATCGCAGTATGTGCATCTCTTACTGTGTGACTACAAAATCCTGCTTCATCGTCTTTCACTAGCCTGCATCCAATGTATGTAACTCTGTCCGTCACTGTGTTGTCTGTGTGTAGGGAAGCCCGTGCCTGCGTGATCAGCGGCGGTCAGCTGAAAGACATGAGCAGTGACGAACTGGATGAAGCACTGCGTAACCATCCTGAGATGGTGTTTGCAAGAACGTCCCCTCAGCAGAAACTGATTATTGTGGAGAGTTGTCAACGTCTGGTAAATACATACGCACACAAAAATACGTACACACACACCTCACAACCTGAACCTGCTAGCCAAAGCTAGTTTCCTATACATATAATACAAATAAAAAAACATCAAGGGTAGACACTATAAAGCTAACCTCTTATTTCAACATGGTTCCCTGGGAGGATGGTGTGTGAGGAAGCAGCAGGGAAAAGATTGGTTTGCATGAATTTGTATTCAGTGTGTATGATCAACATTTTCAGGGTTGTGTTAAATGTTTTCATCTTTGACCCCCGCAGGGATCTATCGTCGCCGTGACAGGTGATGGTGTGAACGACTCTCCGGCTCTTAAGAAGGCTGATATTGGTGTTGCCATGGGGATCGCTGGGTCGGACGCTGCCAAGAACGCTGCAGACATGATCCTGCTGGACGACAACTTTGCTTCTATTGTCACTGGAGTGGAGCAGGGTGAGACTTAGTGGAGACGACAAAAACAATCAGAACTCCAGGTTTAAGAGAGATGACTCATCACATGACCGAAACATACATGGAGAAGATCATAACACCTGTCTCTGTTCATGGATATCTCTGTTATTTTAAGTATCATCAGTGAAACAAAGATGAATAGTTAAAGTCATGCAGGACCAGCCCCTAAAACTCAAGAACCCTTTATTTATTAAAATGTTTTACACATTATCTTGGTGATTACAATTGTATTTGCAGTAAAAGTACAAAGAAGTGTGTATATTTACAGTGTATAATGAGCTATTTTGTGTGTGTGTGTGTGTGTGTGTGTGTGTGTGTGTGTGTGTGTGTGTGTGTGTGTGTGTGTGTGTGTGTGTGTGTGTGTGTGTGTGTGTGTGTGTGTGTGTGTGTGTGTGTGTGTGTGTGTGTGTGTGTGTAGGACGTCTTATCTTTGACAACCTGAAGAAGTCTATTGCCTACACACTAACGAAGAACATTCCTGAGCTGACTCCATATCTGATCTACATCACGGTCAGCGTGCCTCTTCCTCTTGGCTGCATCACTATTCTCTTCATCGAACTGGCCACTGACATTGTGAGTAAATATGTTATTAGTACCAGTTCAGCAAAACAAGCTCATATCGTATTTATTGTCATTACACTGGCTATTGATTTTTTTTTATCAAAGATAATAGTGTCTAGTGTTTGATATAGAATCACCACACATCCACCTTATCCTTTTTACAGCGAGTGATTTGGTGACCTTACTGATAAAGGAGCATCAGAATATTCCTCACTCCTGTATCTGCTGTAGAGTGAGGTTTTTATTGTTATTCTTTCCCCCCCCCCCTCTCTACTGTAGTACCCCTCTGTCTCTCTGGCTTATGAGAAAGCAGAGAGCGACATCATGAACCTGAAGCCCAGGAATCCTCGTCGTGATCGTCTGGTAAACGAATCCCTGGCTGTGTACTCATACTTCCAGATAGGTGAGAGTGTTTCTGTGCGGTTGAACAAAAAACATGCAGACTGTATCTTACCGCTCTATTAAACTCCGTTACATTGAACAAAATAATAACCTAAAAGTTACCTGAATGCATCTCCAGGATTACATGCATAACCCTCTAACAGACTTTGCTAGACATGCATTGTTGCACCCTTGAAACAATAAAGCATATAAAACAATACCTGTAACAGAGTGCACTCTGAGCCACTACCCCATATGCCCTCTGAATGGTGTCACACGGCCATTGAGCTAGATTGATACACCCTTAAAGATAGTAGTAACCCGTTTTCCATTTCTTCTCTCTGTTTTTATAGGAGCCATCCAGTCTTTTGCCGGTTTTACAGATTATTTTGCAGCCATGGCGCAGGAGGGCTGGTTTCCACTTTTGTGTGTCGGCCTGCGCGCTCAGTGGGAGGATGTTCATCTTCAAGACTTACAGGACAGCTATGGACAAGAATGGGTGAGTGCAGACTTGAGATTCTACCTTTTGGGCACATTTTTTGTCCAGTGTGTTAATCCTACAGAAAGTGGTTGGGTTAATGGAATAATTGTATAACCATATTTGTGTTACCAAGTAACTCCTCCCTTTGTGCCCTCTGCTTCCAGAGCTTCAGTCAGAGGTTGTACCAGCAGTATACGTGCTACACTGTGTTTTTCGTCAGCATAGAGATCTGTCAGATCTCGGATGTCCTGATCAGGAAAACTCGACGTCTCTCTGTGTTCCAGCAAGGCGTCTTCAGGTCACTAAAGAATTATCCCTAACATGCATCACCTGGCAAATTTATAGCATTAACATTTACTGTGGTGTTAACATTAAAACCTGCAAAGGTTATGCTGCATTCACAGTTATTGTCCGAATGGAAAGAAAACAGAAACCCCTCCTGCTATTATTCCAAGATTGATTCCCCCGTTGCTAGTCTTGCAGTCACATCATTAAAACAGCCTAAATCTAATCTAAAGCTATTTTCTTTATTTTTGTGTCAAGCATTTGGAAGGGTTTGTGTCCAAGTGGACCCAGATACAAACACACCGAGTAAAGCTTGGGCTCTATGAATAGTTAAAATAAATGTTACTTCTGTGTGGGGAAATTGCAAATCTGTTACCATTGTATAAAATACTCTGCTTTGCTGGGTGTTTGATTATTTTATTGCTTATTTGTGTGCAGGAACCGTGTCCTGATTTCTGCCATAGTCTTCCAGCTCCTTCTCGGTAACCTGCTTTGTTACTGCCCTGGGATGCCCAATATCTTCAATTTCATGCCCATCAGGTAACGGCCCACAGTCATCTGAAATTGAAACTCTGAGACTGGATTACAAGAAAAAAAAAAAGTGTTCTGTATGTTTGGAATTCTGAGAGTACACATTTATTTTATTAAATCATCACAAATACAGACTCGGCAGGTAGAAAGTCATTTCTCACTACAATCGATGTTATTTTTCCATATTTGAGATAAAACTGGAGACTTTGGTCTAATGAGACATGTTATGTTGTTTTCTCTCCAGAGTCCAGTGGTGGTTTGTTCCTGTTCCATATGGTATTTTAATCTTCGTCTACGACGAGATAAGGAAGTTAGGAGTCAGAAGACATCCAGGAAGTAAGCCAGGATTCTTTTTCCTTCCTTCTAACAATTTAACATCCATTCATCATTCACATCTTGGCAGCTTTTCAGTAACAATCTCTGATTTGTAATCTCTCAGGTTGGTGGGATCAGGAATTATACTACTGAGAGCAGAGAGGCTCTTTCATCCATCTGCATTAACACATCACTCATGCTGCAGACCCAGAGGACCATACACAATTCACCAAACATCTATATTTGTGATCTATGTATTTATAAACTGTCTTAATACTGACATATTAATATTCAAAAGGCTTCATTAATATTCAAGTCTGCCTAAAATAAAAGGTTAATTATTGAAAGTAATCAATGAATAATTCACAGATGCGTTGTGTACCAGCTCTTTGACTGTGGCTGCATTGTATTTGTACTAATAAAAGAATTGTACAACTGACGACTTCAAAAATCGATAACTGGCGTCCTCTTTCTTGCATTAATTCATGTGCTTTGTTGAAGGTTGTATCTTTACTCAGAGTTGTAGTTTTTGATCTTTGCCAGAACATTATGGAATTTAAAATCCATAAATGTAATCATGTCACGATCACTCGGCAGTTACAGAAAGTAAGCAACCTAGAGCAGGGCTGCACATAGGCTCACAAACAGTACATGATAATACCTGAAAATGTAAAGTATTATCAATAAAGAAACAGGAATGACAATCATTGTAAATATGACTGCTGTTTACTAGACAACATAAAAGGAACAGACTTGACCTTTTTCACATCTCGTGTGTAGAAGGTTTTTATCCAAGAAGAAAAAGATTTGCTCGTCATAGTCCAGTTTCAGAAACAAAATATTTGTCACATATAAATAAATCTTCCATAAGACTCCAAATGTTAGCTTTAATGGCTGCTTTGGATTTCAAATACCAGCGGAGTTGTTTTATTTCCATTCAAAAATATGGTTACAAAAAGATAATCCACCAAATGAAAGAAAATAACTTTTTTCTGCACCTCTCCATTTGGCTTTGTCTCTTCACTCGCTCTACTCCTCCCACAGGATGATGATGATGATGATGATGATGATGATGATGATGATGATGCCGCAATCAGACATCTGGGTGTGCTGTCGTGACGTACATTTATCAAGTCTTGTGTCTGTACTCACAAGTACTCACATTTGTTCTCCTCTCCTGCTCCATCTCTGTTCTCTACTCCACTTTCCAGATGGCGATCTTGCCATCACGGCTCGCAGAGCCACTCAGGACGTAGCGGTCCTCAGCAGAGCAGAGCGTCTGGATGCTGTCTGAATGGGCCTGCAGCTCCTTCGCCACAGTGTGGCTCTCTGGGTCCATCACCAACACCTGACTTCTCAGCTGACTGTCACACTGACCTCCGATACCACTCTGGCCACGACAGCCCACCCAGATCTAAGGGGAGGAGAGGGCATCAAGGAAAGGTAGCACGGGATAAGTGAGGATTAAAGAAGGGGAATCCACAACACAGATATAAACACAAAATGCCGTTTGAGTTACACAATTTAACAAAGAAATCATGACCACTAACTTGCCTAATAGAAGGATACTTTCCAATATGCATGTCTGTAATCCTTGACAAATGGCCATGTATCCCAGGAACACATTTGCACCGAACAAATGAATCATTGCTAACATGAATCAACTTTGCTTCCTCAATAAGCAACGCCTGCTTTGTGTTCCCATGAGCCACAAAAAACAGGAAGTGTTCAACACATGCAGACGAGCAAGTTAGCGCTCGGATGTCGGAGAATTTTGTCACCGGACATGCATCGTAGCTCACCTGGTCCTTGACTCGAATCATGCAGGTGACTCCTGAACTGCATGGCAGGGAGATTCTCTTGAATGGACGTCTGTGGTTGTTAATGTGCCAGAGACACAGCTCCCCTGATTCTGCACAGCCCGTCCACAACTGACCTCGCTGGAACAAACGCACAGAAAAAGTCACATGTGCAAACATTTTCATAAATGTCAAACACGGACAAAAAGCATTTTATCTGTAAAATCTGTATATTTATTATAGGTTTCTATCTTCATATTCAAGTGTCGGAAAAAAGTTGTCGGTAAATACCCGATTCTCTGTTTCAGTGACGACTTGTATCAGCTACATTATAACTCCAGGTGCCCGCGTTATTTTCCCTACGACCTGTTAAATGCTGGCTTGCATAATTGTTTCATTTCCTGTTTGAACTGCTGACTGAATGACTGACTCTTTAAACCACTAAATGGTTTGCAGCTAACTTGCTTGATGAACATCTTAGCTAAGTATTGCCAAGTCACCTCTGGGATGACGATGAAGCTGCTGAAGCTACTGGGCATGCTCCGTAAGTCGTCGGGAAGTGCCATTCTTCTTTGCGGTGCCCCATTCTTTTTCAGTTCCACAATGCTGTCATCACAACCTGCACATACATCAACACTTTAACACACTCACCTTACAATTACTCGAAAGTAATGTTGAGGCATGTTCAGAAAGGGATGTAGGTTTTATAGTTGCCATGTAGTTTACTGTAAAGTGAGGATAACTGTGATAGTAAAGAGGAAAAGACACATTGACAGACACAGAATCAGGTTCATTCAGCCAGTGGAGAGCAATAACTGCTACTGGAGTTTGTTTTTTTGAGTGTTTAGCAATACCAACTTAACAGAAAGCAAATGTGTGCACTTACAGCACCACAGTGTGCCATCATAGATCTGTATGGAGGAGAGACGGTCACAGCTGAGGTTGAACTGTCGCTTCACTTTGAGACTTGCCGAGTCCCACTGCAGAATCGTCCCATCACAGCTGCAGGAGTACGTCTGCTGACTTGGAAAGACAGTTTAAAGTGAAGCTTTTCCTTTTTAAAGATCCATCATTTACATTGTTGCAACACATTCATTTACACATTTAGACTCTCCTTTATAAAACTGTGAAACCTGATTAAACTGCCAACTGAAATAACCGTGTCGCTACCTGTTGTGTTGATCTCTGGAGTCCACTGTGAGTCCAGTCACTTCATGTCTGTGCTCAGTCAGCTGTTTGTTGCAGGACATGCTGCGAGTGTCAATGATGTAGACTACAGAGTCCTGAGAGCCAATCCACACCTGCTCCTGGACCAATCCCAGCATGCAGTTCTACGTGGAAGAAGATGTAACATAGGAGTTTCACTTCCCTTAGAAAATGGTGGGCTAACGCACTCAAAAATTGTATAAAAAATAGTATTCTGTAAATATTGTACGTCAGTAAATACACAGTATAGTGTTCCATTAACTATGGTGGTTACAATAACACACAAGTTTAAATACAACTGTATTAAAACCCTCTATGTGCAACGTTTATATACAACAACTTTGCAGCCTCCAGTCGTAGCATCAACACAAACAAGGTGGCAGATTTGACCAGAGGAGTTGAAAAATGTATTGTGCTTTAAGAATTCTTTTTAAAACACATATGATTTATAAATCACATACATTCTACACATGCTGGATTTACTGCACATGAAGTTTAAATACATTAAGTTTAAAAGAGGACTCCACCAATTTATTATTGCACTCATAACAGTCAGACTCATGATGGACAGTTTAAAATCTAAAGTATTAGAATCGATGCAGCAGCACCAGAGATATTGTCTTTTTTATTTCACACATCTTCCTTGTCAAAACCTGTCGCCTACATTACCCACAACACACCTCCACAGATCAGTTGGAGATTCAGGTGAGTTATGCTTGTAAGTGGGTAATGTAGCCTCGAGCCGCTAGCCTCAAGCTAGAGATGAGGAGTGGGCTACAGAGGTCTGGGAAGCAAACGACAGATCTTTTTCATTCTTCACATTTGTCTTCAGCCTCAACCAACACAAGGTCAGCTTTGTCCAGCTTCCTCTAAAGCCACAAAGGGCTTTTTCCACTTATGCAGTAGTATTTGCCAAGACCGTTAAACAGATTTGGATGTGTAAAATTGGTGGAGTTCCTCTTTAAATATAGAGTACAGCTTGTCTGCTCTCACCAGCTGCGACTCTCCGACCTGGATGCAGTCCTGCAGCATGGACCAGCTAGCTGCATCAAACACAACCACTTTGCCCCCACTGAGAGCCACCCACAGTTTCGGGTTCATCTCGCCCTCCGAGTCATTGCAAGTCAACTGACCTGGAGTAAATGAGAAAGAGAGTGCACCAGTGAAGTCTGAGAGAACCGAGAGCTGACTGTACGCAGTAAAAACAACAATACTGTCTGTTTTTCACAGAGTGCGCCACAATATTCATAAATGTCTTCAGTGGTAATGGCAATAAATACATAGTAAGATAACAATTAGTTGACAATTAAGTCATTCATGAACTTATTGGCAGGGACTTTGAAATAAATAACAATACACACAATATCACAGCGTACGCCAGCCACGTCTAGAACTTAAAATCTTGTTGATTATGTTCTATATTTAGTTAAACCCAGTTGTGACTTCAAACAGTCCAGTAGCCTGCAGGTGTTTTTTTCTGTCACAGTGTAAACTAATGAGAGACTAACAAGACAGCTATTATCCTGCTAGCTAATATTAAGCACAACAACACTAATCAGATTATGTGGATAGGTTTCACTTGGGCCATACAAACATTTACAAAGTAAGAGATAATTGCTTTGCTCAGACATGGGTTCAGAGTGTGAACTCAAACGGATTATCATTACACAGAAACGTCATTGTTGCGCTGAACTTTTGGGACAGCGGAGACCATACAGTGTGAAAGTAGGACACTAAAAAAAATGAACCTTTAAATAACACTCTGTAAATCGCTCCACATGGTACCTGGTGTGTATAGCAGCACATGTACAGTCTGAGGTTCAGCCAGGTCCAGTGAAGGGTTGATCTTGTGTTTTAGAGTCTCTGAGGTAGTTTGAGGCACCATCATGGGTACTGCTCAGAGACAAACAAAATGACTATGACAGAGAAGGCTGAATGGAGCACAGTATAAAGAGAGGCACGGGATAAAGAAACAAGGATTCAAGTTTAAACAATAGCTTGATTAATCAATTAGAGTCAAATTTTGAACCAGCATGTCTTTAAGCAAAATACTATTTATATAATATGTATTTGTGTGTTTAGAAAGATCAAGAAGCAGCACAAGAATGAGCCCAGACCTTCATGTTTGATCTTATCAAAGTAGGCCAGCTTTGAGGCAGCGATGATGGACCTCTGTGTCTGCAGGCAGCTCATCACAGCATCCATTAACAGGACGTTGGTCAGAGCCTGAGTCATGTACTGAGGATCCTAAAGAAATAATACAAAAATAAACCATATGTTAAAGAAAGGGTAATATAGTACACTATCATTAGCACAAGGGGGTCAGCGGAAATAACAAACACATTGAAAATTGATATTCTGGTGGTTTGCTATCAACCTTTTGTGTACCTTGTGCTGGTCAGCCATCTTGCGCCCGGCCCACATCTCTTTCACTATAAGGTTCCAGAGTTCGGTCTCTGTTTTCAGATTGGCGTCAAACACCTGAAGCTTACCAGACGTCTGGATATGAAGGGAAGGAATACGAACAAGCAGAAAGGGAGCTGAGGCAATCTTCACCTCCTGCACAAAGACGGGGAGAGTCATTTCTATGAATAAGAGTGCAGGGTTATAAATAACAGGATTCCAAAGATAACAGGATTTCAGGATTAAAAGACACTTGACCTCTATTTCTCTGAACTTTGCGATTTCCAGGAAGCCCTGTCGTCCCACGGAGAGCAAGAACAGACGTTTCTGCGTCATGGCAATTTTACCGACGCCGTGGGAGGTCTTGACACACGACGACAACTTGTAGACACACTCGCTATCGTCAAGATGGTCTTTGACCTCAGAGGGCAAGTTGAAGTCTTGTGCTTCGGCCTCCGTCTCCTTCCAGAAGGTGTAGAAGACTCTGAAGAGTTCGGGGTCCACCTGCTTTGGCTGGCCTGAGACACAAACATATACAAAACAAAGACATGTTGACACATTGAGGGGGGGAATCATGTGCAAATACAAGCTGAAAACATGTACTCTCACACAAACACATTAAGTTAGATATCTCAGAATAGTGCGTATTATTGTTCTTCATGCGTTACTAAATCATCATCTGAATTCACAAGGATTTACAAAGTGTTTGTTGTTCTCGCCCTGCATAATTGCCTTTCACGTCAGTTAAAAGAAATCAAAGACGGTGAAAACCCTGTTGAGAAAATCGAAAACAATGAGTGACCTTAAAGACTTTGTGTGAAGCGGTTCATTGGTCCATGAGCTCACAACTTTAAGTCTGAATCCATTTCAAGACCCTCATCACTGATATCCCCTTTGTATGTGTTCTGTTGCTGTAAACTGAGACTTCACAACAAGTCCATTTTCCTTTGACCTACTAATTAGACTAAACTAGACGTGTGAAATACTTCATTCTATTCAATTCACAAGAAAGGCCATTCTCAAAGGGGATCTCTATGCCACACACATCGTCCTGTCCTCACTTACCATCAGTGAGAGCATCAAACAATCGGTGTATGGTTAATACGTCTTTAACAATCCCGCACTCCTGAACGCAACGCACAAACTCTTCCTGATGCAGATGCTTTCGGGGAAGCTTAAACTTCTTGACGTGGTCATCAGGCTGCACCAACAGCTTCTCGTTCTCCGTCTTCACCTAACAGATGAGAAGAAAAGACAATATCCCGTGCATCATCACTACTTTATCGCCAACAGAGGCAGACTTACAAAGAGCACAAACACATTGCCTATCAACAAAGAGTTGCCCTCCAATCAGCACTTCTACAAGATAGAAATAATGGTTGTGTAAACTGACTTTAAGGATTAGTCTCTTGAGTTCAGGTCGTCTCTCAGCTTGTTGCCTCTCGTCTCGGTGCAGCGAGTCCACGAGCCATGTGACCAGCTGTGTGGGGAAGATGGCGGTGTCTGTCTTGTAGAGGTTCTGAAAATCAGCCAGAGCGTCCAGCCGCCGCCAACACAATGTGTTAATGAAACCACGCAAGTAGTAGAATCTGCAGGGGGGAAAATTGTTCTAGTCAAGCCTTAACCTTTGTAATATGTTGAAAGAAAATGCCATTAATTAGGGTTAGGGTCATATTGACCCTTACTGTGTAAATACACTCAAAACAGTCAAAGAACTTCAATTTAGATCATATGAACATTTAGAAAAGGGACATACAATACTTTTTTTTTTTTTTTTTAAATCATCCAACACTATATTTAACAATTCTTTACATTTTTCCCTCATCACACATTTTTTTTAAATAAATGTAACTTTTTTCTCAAAATATTCTCAATGCTCTCCACATGATGGGCAGCATGTAACTGTGCTCTTTCTGCAGATGTAATTCTTGTATTTCACACAAGAGGTTCTTGTTTTACTGAATGGAACAAAGCGCTCAGTCTACAGCAACACGGGGACCAGGATTGTACAACAAAGGAAGAACTTGGACCCATTCATCCCAGACGTCTCTGATCTAGTTTGTCTCTTTCACGTCGACCAGCTGGTGTCACGGTTGTCAAATCGGATCACCCGAGACATCATGTGAAATGACTCCAGAGACATTGTTGCATTGTTCCCTTCTCTTCATTTCATAGACTGGCAGTTGCTTCTCTCCTTGATTTATACACTCCGGCTAATACCAGGATTACAATGTACGCATGCAAGTCAATCTGATCCAGTGGCTTCCATTTCTCTTCAAATACACGCCTCCCCTCCAAGTTGGTCATGTCCACATGAAGATGATTAGATGGCAGTGTTATTTATACCGACTCTCAGAGTTTCAGCAGCCTGGTCTAATGAACTGACTGACTGATTTACACAGGAGTAAAGAAATACACAGTAAATATTCTAGTTATACACGACATAAAGAATACATTAGAATACTCTGAAACTTAGAATACAATACAATAATATGACAAACTACTAAAATACAATTCTTTGGAGCAGGTGGCTCAGAATTACACATTGAACCTTTACGTCTTTGGAGTAATGCAGTTTCTTTCGTGGAATAAAGAAGATCAACAACAGAGTGGAAATAATTAACCAGAAATGCTGACAACAAAACGTGTAAAACACTTGATTGTACAAATTAAAATGAAGGAGACAGGAATGAAAGGGTTGAAGCCTAAGGAATAATAAAAGCAGAATACCTGGCGAGCAAAGTGGAGTTCTCATTCTGGACAGAGAAGATGGCTTTGCCGAGCTGCTGGATCAGCTCACTGTAATAATTTTGGACAGAGTGGAAGGACAGAGAGGATGGGAAATCTGGGAGCTTAAACACCTTTATCAGCTTAGGTGGAGTTCTCAGTGCTATAAGACAAAGACATAGGGAGCACAGGGAGAGAGAACATGTGAGGAGGAGTAGGATGCAAGAAGAGGAGAGAAACAGAGAAGCGTTTAGGCTTTTTCAGCTACTTTGACTTTATCTTGACGGTTTGTGCCTCTGCTGCAGACTCACCGGTGTCAGACAGGATGATCCTGTTCAGCAGTGAGTTTCTTTGAAGGCTGATAGTTTGATCGTCTCCGAGGTCAGGGAGGCTCATCCCCAGTCTCTTATTCAGCTTGCTCGACATGACAGAACTCTTTCTCCGGGCTTGAAACTCCTGCATGGTGGGCCTGCGTGGGGTCTCGACCATAGCCTTTACCCTAGACATAACATAATAAAGACAATACATTGCATTTTTTTACATCTCGCCACAGCTGTGGACACCAAAATGTTGTCAGTTGTTTGGCATTGACATAAACCGTTTGACTGGCCACCAAGATATAACTAATGCAGTCTAATACAACAGCCCTGCAATAAATCCTCCCCTCGAGAAGATTATAATGTTCAGCTTTTGCTGAAACTGTTTTAGAGACGCGTTGATTTCACTTTTCCGAGGCTGGAGGTTGTGGTGCACTGCACACAGATCAAGTGGTGAACTATATAAATACTATTAGTTGATTTGAGGCTTTTGAAATAGGTTCAATTACTTACCTCTGCATCTCCGAACGAGTGCTGAGTTCCATTCGAGCAAAGTTGTCCATTTTCCTGTTGAGACGATCCTTGAGGAAGGAATGGAAGATGTGTGTGTCCAACACCTGCAACACAGCCATGTTCATTTAAAAGATAAGCACCTGGTCCAGCACCACATGATATGTCAGCTAACTTGTCTAAATTTAAAATATCACATAGTATTTACCTTTTGGTAAAACAGCTGTTCAGCTGGCTCTCTGGTTTTCAGGAACTCTTCACTGTTAAACACTCGATGCTCGTAGTTCAGATGATTGCTTACGTCCCTGTTATATAAATACATGTATACATTAAAAAAAACATAGATTTTTAGGGGAACCATCCTTTTAGACCTCAGTACACAAAGACACACAGAACCTGAATATGTTGACGATCAGTTCCAGTGTGATCCTCTGGATGTCATGGTTGAGGTCGTGTTGCCACGCTCTTCTCTGTGCCCGCTGCTCGCTGATGTCGGTGCAGGTTGCACGGTGGCACTGATGCAGGTCAAAATGTATCTGCAGGGACTGACACCTGCAAAAAACACACTTATTCATACCTCTTTTCAAGTTTGAGAAAAGTAAAGTTGCACATCTATTGTCCAAATGTCACTCGATTGTTTGTATTTCTGTATAGTACTAATTTTGACATTAGCAGCAGTTGTATCATTCTTGGCATCACAGTGAGCACCTCTGTGTGAAGCAGTCTGCAGCAGCCGGGGGAATCACTGGTAGGTCAAGAGTCTCAGAACAAGATGTGGAAACACTTCCGTTATCAATGTTGATTAGGATCAGCTCATCCGTTTCCTGGATGGAGGAAAGAACAAGAACAAAAGTAAATCCCTTTCTCCTTTCGATAAGCTTCTAATGTAAACAAATATACGACAATATTTAAACAAAACATGTTTTCTTTGTGATCTCGGAATATTATATATTATATTATATTATATTATATTATATATACACAATTCCAATGTAATGCAAAGTATTCACTTAGAACTGTGAATAAAGCTGCAAGAAACCTGTTGTACATTAGATTTATTTAGATAATAAGTTGCCAGAGACAGAAAAAATGGAGGCCCCATTCTTATTATAATCCAACCAAATCTCAAGGAGAGATATTTTTGGAAATTTCGGGTAAAAAAAAAAGCTACCCTACAGTTAGGTCGATAAATATTTGGACATCGACACAAATTTCATCACAATGGACTTGAAATTACTGTACTCTAAGTGCAGACTTTCAGCTTTAATTTGAGGGTATTTACATCCAAATCAGTTGAATGGTGGAGGAATTACAACATTTTATACGTGGTATCCCCTTTTTAAAAAAGGGACCAAAAGTAAGTGGACAAAGTAACATAATCATAAATCAAATTGTCACTTTTAATATTTGGTTGCGAATCCTTTGCAGTCAATGACAGTCTGAAGTCTGGAACCCATAAACATCACCAGACGCTGGTTTGGTCCCTGGTGATGCTCTGCCAGGCCTTTACTGCAGCTGTATTCACTTCCTGCTAGTGAAATGCTCAATTGGATTCAGGTCAGGTGACTGACTTGGCCTTTGCAGAACATTCCACTTCTTTACCTTAAAAAACTATTTGGTTGCTTTCGCAGTATGTGAAGCGCCGTCCAATGAGTTCTGAAGCATTTGGCTGAATATGAGCAGATTGTGTTGCCCGAAACACTTCAGAGTTCATCCTGCTGCTTTTGTCAGCAGTCACATCATCAATAAATACAAGGGAACCAGTTCCATTGGCAGCCATACATGCCCACGCCATAACACGACCACCACCATGCTTCACTGATGAGGTGGTGTGCTTTGGATCATGAGCAGTTCCTTCTCTTCCAATCATTCTGGTACAAGTTGATCTTTGTCTCATCTGTCCACAGGATGTTGATCCAGAACTTTACAGGCTGTTTTAGATGTGTTTTAGCAAACTCTAATCTGCTCTTCCTGTTGTTGAGGCTCACCATGGTTTACATGGTGTGGGGAACCCTCTGTATTTACTCTGGTGAAGTCTTCTCTTGATTGTTCACTTTGACACAGATACACCGACTGTACCTCCTGGAGAGTGTTCTTGATCTGGCCAACTGTTGTGAAGGAGAAGAATTCTTCTGTCATCCACCACAGTTGTCTCCCGTGGTCTTCCAGATCTTTTGGTGTTGCTGAGCTCACCAGTGCGTTCTTTCTTTTTAAGAATGTACCAAACAGTTGATTTGGCCACACCTAATGTTTTTGATATTTCTCTGATGGGTTTGTTTTGATGTTTGAGCCTAATGTTGTCTTGCTTCACTGATAGTGACAGCTCTTTGGACTTCATATTGAGAGTTGACAGCAACACATTTCAAATGCAAATACCACACTTGAAATGAACTCTAGACCTTTTATCTGCTCCTTGTAAATGAACTAACGAGGTAATAACACACACCTGGCCATGGAACAGCTGAACAGCCAATTACTTTTGGTCTGTTAAAAAGGGGATACCTCGTATAAAATGTCTTGTAATTCCTCCACCATTCGTCTGATTTGGATGTAAATACCCGCAAATTAAAGCTGAAAGTCTGCACTTAAAGTACATATTGATTGTTTAATTTCAAGTCCATTGTGGTCGTGTACAGAGCCAAAATGATGAATCAATGTCCAAATATTTATGGACCCAACTGTATATGCTAAACCATGCTATGCTATGGTTTAATGTACATTCACAACACATCATTCCATTAATTTTCCACTGCCTTTGATGACAGAAAATGCCCATAAACGTTTTAACTGATTTGGAGGGTTGTGTACTCACAGCAGCCACCTCTTCAAAGTGGGTGACATGGCAGCCCATGAGGAAGGCAGTAGGAGCCATGAGAAAGTCCAGCATGCCTCTGGCCAGGACAGGAACATATGGCTGCTGCCACAACAGAGGCTGGAAGAAAGAGGGAGGCATAGAAACAAATGAATGGATCAAAGGATGAAATGATGGATGAATGTAGGATTATGAAGGATATACTTTTATTATTAGATTTTAGGATATTAGAGGTATTAGATCAATTAAATTAAGTTTTCTATAAAGACTGCTTGAATTGCATAAATGCTATTTTGTCATGTTCAAAATTAAATCAGAAAATTAAAAGTGAAATAATATGTTGAGAAAGCAAACCTCAATAGTAAGGTACTATTTCAAACTGAATGTAACAGCTTTTTCTTTAGATCATTATTATAATATTTACTGTATTGTTACCTTTTTCACAGTTTGCATTAAGTTTCAGCGCTCCATGTGTACTGAAGTTAATTCCACCAGCCGTGTGGTAATAAAAGAAACTTGAAACTTGATTCAAAAGATACACATTACTGCAAAAGAGGTACTTTAATTTTACTGAATACCAACAGGAAGTCCCTATTCTAAAGTTTCAAACAGCCCTGACGTAGGTCAGGACTGTTTGAAACTTTAGAATAGGGACTTCCTGTTGGTATTCAGTAAAATTATGAATAGTAGTATTCATAAACCACAAGACACAGAGCACTGCACTTCTAACACCAATGTTTGAGTCTAATTTGAATACAGTGGGAAAAACTTTGATGAGGTAATTGTGATATCATAGATATACGATATATGTTATGAGTTAAATTCAATAAAAATCTACATCAAGTATAATCCTATTTTGCCCTTTGCAGATATGCAGACACAGATTTTCAACTGACCTGTAGAAAAACCAAGAAGCACTCTGCCACCAGCGTCAGTCTGGCCCAATCGGCAGAAAATAACACCACCCGCTGCTCCTGCAGGAGACAAGATAGCACCTGCAGAGACGGGGACAGAAAGTCAAACAAAAAGACACATTTAATCTGTGCTTCCTCCTGTTTCACTAACATCAACCCAACAGGTGTGTGTAGTACAGTACCTGTAGCAGTTGCTGTGGCCTGAAGCAGAAGAAAGGCAGATGGAGATCTAAATCTATAGCTGGGTAGTCTTTGCTTTCTCTGGATGGTAATACAATGGTCAGAGGACGCAAGGTAAACATCTGCAACACAGCGTTATACTTTCAGTTCTTATATCTTCTGAATGGCTGCATCACAAAAGATGCACTGAAAATTAATATATGAACAAGTATGCTACTGCTACTGCTACTACTACTACTACTACTACTACTACTACTACTAATGCAACTACTAATGCAACTACTACTACTACTAATGCAACTACTAATGCTACTACTACTACTACTACTAATGCAACTACTAATGCAACTACTAATGCTACTACTACTACTAATGCAACTACTAATGCTACTACTACTACTAATGCTACTAATGCTACTGCTACTAATGCTACTACTACTGCTACTGCTACTACTGCTACTACTACTAATGCTACTAATGCTACTACTACTGCTACTACTACTAATACTACCTATAATAGTTGTTTATATCAGCAATATGAACCTGATAACTTTCATTAAAAGTACTTAGCTACACATGAACACACACCAAATGTAGTTGTCCGGGAGGGGGAATAGGCACCAGTGCCAGTTTGGCTGCAAACTCCTCGACTCTCTCCTCCATGTCAGATAATTGACAAGTTCTTAGCTGGATTAACAGACTAAAAAAAGAGCAAAGAAGAACAAACAGAAAGAGACAGAGAGATTGTGATAAATGTTGTATTGTAAAGCTAAACCGATTTAATTCTCATCTCTGGTTATTATCTCAAACTGCACATTCGGGAGGCAAACTCTGCTGACACTTACAAATCCAGGCTGATTACACATCTTTTTTCTGTTTACTATGATCTTTCCCAATTGTATTGCTTGGGAACATAAATGACTGAATGTTTCACCTCCTTGACAAGTAGGCCAGCTACCACGATCCTGTTATGGTCGTACTGTATGATCTTTGTTGTTAACATTATTAACCTAAGCTTTGATGTCATATTAACATTATGACGAGATTGCGTGTGTACAGAGACTCTCTTGGTAATGTGCACTTTAAATAAACAGTTTCTCACCATGACAGACAGTCTTTGAGTGCAGTGAAGTAAGGATACTTGGATATGACACAGAAACTGTAGGGAGAGAAAAGTTTGGAACCAGATTCATTCTGGAAGATAGGAGTCCCTTCCTGTAAAAACACAGACAAGAGAGTGCCAACAGTGAGTTTCATGTACCTGTTCAATGTGGGCATGTTATTTATTGCACTGTTGCATGCATGCATGTGTGTGTGTGCGTGTGTGTATTAAGTATAGTACTGTATACCAGTATCGGTCGGTAACATTGCATTACTACTCCATGGGTCTTGTTGCCAAAGACATCAGTGAAAACCAGAAAGTGGAATTGTTCATCTTTCTGCTCATTGGTTACTTGGAGCCCACCTGGAAACAAGAAAGAAAGATCAAAACATGTTAACACAGATGCACGACATACTAAGATGACAAGTCGTCTTGTGTTTGTGTTTGTGTTTTGCGCTACGGACAACATTCATGTAAAAAAATCAAACATCTAAATTTTTAACCACATTTGTGGAAGTGTGCTGCATGCCAGGGGATATCAAATACCCGGGAAGCAGAGTTGAGGTAAAGCCATGAGGTCGATGTCTTTGGGAACACTGACATCTTCACTTCCTCCTCTTCCGCCTGCTACAACAATATATAACAAAATTACACAAAAACACAAAATTATAACATTGGCAAAGTTAGGCCAGGGAGAAATCATCAAACCTTGTTTGAAAACTAAGACATGTTGTGTGCCTATATGTGGACAGAAGTGCCAAACCAGACAAGCAGGTACCCGACCTTGGTTGGGAGTCGCTGCAGCTGAAGGAGGTTGTTCCCTCTTCTTGCTGAGAAAGGAGCGCCGTCTCCTACCATGTGACCTCGCTGTTACACTCTCAGTTTGTGGCCTGCGAACAAAGGGAGGCGCCAGGACATGTAGTACCTCTGGCTCCAACAGGAGGAGGTCTGGAGTTCCGTGATTGTTAATGTCCTGAGCGGGAGATAGGAGGGGGGTTATATTAGGATGTTATATTTATCTATATTACACATATTCTACATACGTTCATGTAGATCATTTAATAGAAGAGAGAAAGAGATAATGCCGATTACCTAATCTTCAAACATAGGTTTGACTTTTGGACATTTAGATAAGTCACTGTGTGTAGTTTAAAGTTTGCATTAATCTTGGCTACACACCAGAGTTAAATCAATCTATGATGACAACACATGACAACCAATTTTCAGTTTACAGTACACCAGTCACACATGTATGTCGGGGTGCGTTCAGAGGAAAATACCTGGTAGATCTCACTGAGTTTGTCGCTAGATGCTCCTAACACTACACAGGCTTCCAGCAGAGCAGGAGGCAGATGGTCCGCCATCACTGACACCAACACAGGACTCAGTTGGACTAGCAGAACAGGGCCAACGAAGACCTGCTAAATCACAACCACTGAAAGTTTAAAGAGAAGAGACAGAGGGTCAGTTAGTTATACAAGAAGAGATACAGATAACAGAAGAATGGCTTGAGCGTTGTTGCAGTTCTCTCTATCTTCATCGTTCAGCATGAGAACAACATTTATCAGCTAAATTAATTGACAACACATGACACATTAGTGCTTGTTTCAGCTCATTATCAACGCTGCTGTTCTCATCAACAACTTCTAAAGACCCATTCAGACATTTCCATCAGGACTACAGTAGTCAAAGAAGACTTTCATTTCCTTTGCAGTAAGATATTTAACGGTATGGCTTTTTTCTGGGCGCAGCAGCAAAGATCCCCTGCAGGGTACAAAACAGCGCAGGCATCGACGACAACAGAAATGACATCGATTAGTCATACACAGTATGAAAAGGAGGCGCTGGAGTGGAGGGGGGTTAAAAGCAGGTTGCAGAGGAAGCAGCGATTATCATCTTGTCACTTTTAGTTTGTGGCGCCCATGACGTTCCTAGAAATCCATATGATGATTTAAGCTATGTTGGGGAAATGCATGGAACAGAATGTCATTCATCATTCACATAATGTGATAAAGCACAGACATCCTATATCCCATCTTCGCTCTTTTTCCTCCTATAGTATACTGCTTTTTTTTTTACAAGTGAGTCACAACAGTGAGGGGCAAATTATTTTAAAATCACATTTTCCCTCTTTCTTGGTCTAGTCTCTTCTTGGAAAATTAGGCTCATGTGTGCAGAGGAAACATGCGTAGAAAAACAAAGAGAAAATAATCTTGCAAATGTTACACAGGCAGACTTGTAGTGAGGTGCAAAATATATCGTAAAACATTTTTAAAATGCACTTTTTTGGCTGAGGATGAGCTGTAGAAATACAGTATGCTTAAATGTTTATGTTTTAAATCCTTATTTTATTGTTAAAGCATCCTAGAAAATGCTCGACCATTGCAACATTGTAGCACTGTTCACTCATTTGAAATGATAACTAATCCTCAGCAGCGGGAATGTTCAGCATAACTGAACTAATAACCCATTAAAATAAGGAACATGATGCCACATGACCTGCTGCTGTCCCTCCAGTATTGGTCCGAGGATGTGACATGATTATAATCTTGTACAGTACAGTGCAATCATATGATCCTTGATAAACCGGGGCACATTCCACATCAAACCATAACAACACAATAATAGTGTTACATCTTCTGACATAAGCACACATCTGTATCTTCAAGCTTGCAGTGGGATCGAAATTCTGCATAGTCTGAATCAAATGTGCGCTTAAAAACACAGGAAACTAGTGTGAAGGAGACCCTTCTCATCTGGCAAACAGAAACACGAATATATATCTGACCTTCAAAATCAGTTAGATGGAATTAAAAAGTAGTGCAAAGCAATTGCCACTGCCATTACTCCTTTGATCTGCTCCCATGCAAATCCATGGGACATGGTAAGGTTTCCAGTTGAAATTAAGAATGGCTCATTGACTTTTTAGTCAAACATCTCGAGCAAAGCAACCTGACATTCTTTCACGTTCAGCTAATCTGACTATCACCTGTAGAGGAAATACTAACTGCCTGATCCAGTTGTTAGGGAAGCGTTAAAATTAGATCACTGACACACAACAAAACAGGAAAATCATTGTAGCTATGCTGTAAGCTAATTTACCCACTAAAGGCTTGAATATATCAAGCAGTTTACATTGCTGTCACACTGCTATGAGCCAAAGTAACACTGCTTGCATTTTAAAGTTACAAAATATCATTTTTGTAGTCATATTTCTTTCAAATTAAAGTTTAGCTAATGCTTTTTTATTGCAGCTGCGACACGTGATACTGAGTCACAAGCTGCACAGGTAAGAGGACGCTTCTAGTCTATTTCAAGTACTCAAACGCGACTAAAGTAAAGTCTTTAAATAAACAAGTCAAGTTAGACTTCTCTTCTCAACTAACCTCCTCACAGGATACCACGCAGTTCCTCCTTCATCCCTCTTCACATTCAAGGCAGCAGTCCGGAGCTATGTCACTTCAGCTGCGCAGCAAACTCCTGCACGACTGAATGGCACGAGCTCATCCCGGTTTCCATGTTTACCGTGTGTCACTCAGCTTCCTGTTTCTCTTTGAGGATGTACAAACATGTGCATTGATGATTTGAGGAAGCAGGATGCAGTATTATATAAAGCGCATACTTCTAACAATAAAAGACCCTTTAGCCTCCAAGATATTGTGTATTACTTTTAGTTTACCATCATTTGTAAAGTAAGTCAGTTAAAAACTTAATTAGCTAAAATTTTAAGTCCAATTATTTAAGGGTAATAGGCATTATTCCTACATAGAAACACATACGGATCAAACATTTCTAATAAATATTATTAGCGATAATGTAACATTTAATAATCAAACTGATGTTATGTTAAAAACAAACGTACTGTTGTGAATTGATCTCCATCTTACACCTGTGTAAGTAGATACTGACTTTGGACATGAAATAACAACTTTCTTTATCATTGTGAATTTTCCCTTTACAGTAAGTTTGAATACTGTAATAACTCATACTGGCCTGAAGATGGTGGTGGTGGTTGACCAATTGAGTTTGAGATACAGTCAACCGGAATCACTCCATGTGCAAAGTATGTAGGCTATACCTTAATTATCAAAACAAACTTTAATAAAAGTGTAAAATAAACGTAGATCTAAATTAAAAACACATGAAATAACCATCTCCCAATCATTGTACAACTAGCTAAAACAATATTATAAATGTTATATATTAAAACATCAGCTGCCTCTCAATTTGAGTTGTCATTGTATTAAAGGAATAACTTAATTTGATTGACTGCACTGATTAACTCTGTTGAAACATGTTTACGGAATTTTTTACATGAATTTGAGACAAATTCAGTAACTTTAGTTCATGTGCATTGTGCTATTAAGGACTTAGCATTGGATAATTGTTTCTCTTAACACAAAATCTGTCCGTCTGTCAAGGCTAAGAGATGTACCATGACAAATGATTAATTATTACTTCTAACTTCTTAACTGTATTTACACCTCCTACTGAAATCAATCACTTTCCTGTAGCTTATTGCTTCAATTGTGAGGTTATTTCATCTCCATTTTTACTTTTACAATAATTACAAACATGTGTCGATAATTGAGCTAATGAAGACTACATGTAGAAATAGCATGTTTGAGCGAGTCATTTAAAAACACAGACACAAGGGAAGGTGCATTCATTCTCTTTTTACAAATAAGTGGTACAAAAATACCTTGTCTACATTGTACAAAAGTCTGTGTAGCAGCAAAAATATTCATAAATCCCTTAAAAACAAAACACACCAGGGAGTGACTTTCAAACCAAAACATAGAATAGCATCCTTAAAGTCTTAACATTTGTATAAAACCAAAACAATTTCAATAAACCAGGGGCCTGTTCCAAGAAGCTCTTATTATTTAAAACGGTAGTTTGGCACTACAAGTGGTGAGATGGAAACATATAGACCAGCTGAAGTTAAATTACTCATTGAACTAAAACTAAGTTAATGTAAAAGGAATGAACATTTTTTTTTCTGGTCCTCTGATAAAAAGAAAGAAAGTGAAAAAGAAAGCTTTATTGTGTCGACAGAACCAGTGAAGGAATAAAGGCAACGGTACCTCACAAAGTATTAGCAAAATAACTAATACAACTAACAATATTATTTAACAGCTGCTTTTATAAAAACAGGCCCACAACAATTCCCACACCCCATGTCACACAAAAGCAGAATCTCTGCATTATTTACAGGGAAATTATTGATTAATTATATCATTTTGTGTTTATTTTCTAAACACTTTCCCTTCAATATGTAGTGGTGTTTGTTCATCCCGAGACTTAAGATCTTAAGTCCTCGGTGATAGCGACCACACACTATAGCAATCACTTTTCTGTCATGACAGGCAAAGCAATGGCATAGCTAGCAGGATACAAGGTCCCCAGAAATACTGTTGGCAGTGTTCATAAACAAAGTAAAGAAGTCTTTCAAGGGTCCAAAGATAATAAACCTCTTTAACGTCTTCAACGTTCACAACATCTCCGCCAAGGACATTTCAAATGTGCATAGATCAGTTGTTGGCCTTGCATAGATATGGTCCTCTCTACCAATTAAGTTATGCAGCATTACAGCTTTATGGAACAGTTTCAGACCGTGTGACATTAAACCTTCCCAATTAAAATGAATAATATTAGTGAACTTAAGGCTGATTTGGGCATTTATACTAACTTGCATATTCAAGAATGATGAGGTTCTGAGCCTATGCTGTTCAATTAAGATTGTACCTAAGTCTGTAGCTTTTTACAATATGTTTAGGTGTGGTAGGGACTATGCTAAACATTATCTTGCATGCTGTTCAATGTTCACAATAATCCTCCACAGACTCTCTCTGCCACCGCTCAGGTTTGTTATTCTGATGTAAACTGAAGCCTGGCAGTATGGGAGCTATTTATCTTTTTATCCGTCCTTTCTGTACAGCAGGACAGTTTCACGGCCGTCCGATGATCAGCATGGCACACCGGCTACTCTAATGTGGGCTCGGGTCATTTGGCTTCCAATACAATCAGAAACTTTAGAGTATTTCTGTTGTTTTTGGATTGACTGGATATGACATACTGCATGTGCCTTGATGGACATGTTTCCCCATTTCAACTGTATTTGGAATCATCTTTCATCATTTCAAAAAACACTTTTTGAATTATTCAATAGAAAGCTAAATGAATGCTACCTCTAATACAAATCACACTTAAACCCAAAAACGCTTACGGTAAAACTTGAGAGGCCATGATACACTATTGCACTACATTGCAATGAAAAATCTGTCTTTATTGAGACAGACTTTGCATTTCATTTGGTTGGCATTTTGAATAAAGGCAACGTGGATATCAGATCCATCCGTAGACTCAACCGTAGTGCAAAAAATACATTGTCACAGCTGCTGGCTTAATTTCTTAACTACATTACGATAAAAGGTTTCTTGCCTATCATGGCGTGAAAGGAGAATATCTAATTAAGAATGTTTGTGCTTTTCTGTACAGTCGAGGAAAAAGATGTCATAAAAGGACACTTCATACTGCACACTAGCTCGCTATCTATCATGAATGTGAATAAAAAAAAGTGAATAAAAAAAGTGTATGAAATTGTTATGTCTACAACAAACGTAGACGGCTTCAACTGTAGCTTGGAAACTTTCTGGCATTTATAAAACAACAATATAATACCCCTAACCCTAACCCAAGGTATTCCATTAACAGACTGGAACAAATATTAACATCTGTATTCAGTCTACATGTAATGCAGTACACTCTTTTACAGCACCATGATTGTCCATTAAGCAGCTTCTGTGAAGTAAAATATCACACAATACGTCGTTCTGCAGCATCAGTGTGACAATAATGTTCAGAAGTAAGACAGAAAGTGCTCTGTGTGTCTCCTATTTGTGTTTTCGCAATAAAGGCTTACATTTCTTTCAGTAGTCTGAGCTAAGTTTTTTTTTCAACAGTCTCAACAAGTCACTAATGGCTCACTTCTAGCCATCTTAACAGTTATTTGTTTAAGGGTTGAGGTAGCAATAAGACAAGCATAGCAGCCCAACACTGAGATTATTTCCTTTGTTCAGTCGTCTACTCCAAAAACATAATCTATCCAAATCCATCCCACCCAGATGTCTGTAGATGGGAGTCAACTTTCTGTTTTCCCTCTTTTCGTCATCTTTCCTCCGTCACAAAAGGCATAAACATTTGTTCAAATCCTCACATGATGTGGCTTGGGCAGTTAA
Organism: Cottoperca gobio; assembly: GCF_900634415.1. Taxonomy (NCBI): domain Eukaryota; kingdom Metazoa; phylum Chordata; class Actinopteri; order Perciformes; family Bovichtidae; genus Cottoperca; species Cottoperca gobio. The sequence goes on along the minus strand of NC_041370.1, from coordinate 11,740,551 downwards.
TGCTCAGGCAACAGAATCATTCTCCGTCTTCTTTAAACTATCTCCATCTGTGAGGTTCAGCAGAGCCAACCTCTGGTCACTGGTCCTTCCTCCATTTTGGTCTGAATCTCCAGGTAAACCCACCACGACCTAGTCCTGCTCGGAGCTGCTGGGCTCATCATCAGGATAAATGACGAGGAAACAGGCAGTAAGGAAGCCAAGGAAGGCGCCCCCCGAGGCCACTGCAGGAATGACACGCACACTGCCAACTGCCTCCACCACAGCCCCGAGGGCCGATGCAACCAAAATCTGGCTGATATAGACCTGAAAATAAAGATATAATGATTCAACACAAAAAGACCAACAATCACTCAGTGCTGTTTGTTAGTTGCTCATTTTAATAGCAAAATCTCACTTGGCAGGATCAGTTTAAATTTAGAACTGACGGGGGGGAAAGTATGAATGCTCACCTGGCAGGATAAGATAGCGCAGTCAATACCAAAACCTCTTTTAGTGTTTGCTGGACTGTGGTGAATGTACTGAGGAGAGGACCAGAACAGGAGAAACTGTCACTTCCATCGTATATCACATAGACTGTCAGTGTGTAGCTTTTACACTTTTAGGTGAAGTTTAAAAACTAAAAATATGTTGACTAACTTTACAGGCAGGGCGACAATATACAATATGTGTAACAACTGCTACATAATGTCTCAAGTGATGAGATACAGAACAAATCACTTTCAATGCTGTACGACACACACACACACACACACACACACACACACACACACACACACACACACACACACACACACACACCTTGTTTAAATGTCCAATGTGTTAAAAGTGTTGCTGATGCAAAGCCTCTACTGATGTACCAAGGTTAAATGATACACAAAATAAACGTTTGTTTGCTCCTATTTCATGTTGCGTAGTGTTCGGCCAGGGTCGGACCATGTGCATGGACATGCGTGTGAACTCTCTGTTTGTGTACATACCTCTTTGATTTCATGGTACTGCCCTAGTAATGCATAGGGACAGTAGGAGATACTCATGGAGATGATGCCCATGCTACTGATCATCACCATGGCAACATAAACATTAGGGAAGATCGCCATGACAGCCGTTCCTAAGGTTAGAGGGAGGAAAGCTGTTTAAATACATTACATTTCCTTTTGCCATTAAGAAAACATGCAGCTTCTCCCGGATACACTGCACTCCACTGCATTAGTGTCAGCTGTTATCTCTATCGCCAAAACTGACCTATTGAGAATCCCAGAGTTCCAACAATGTAGATAATCTTAATACTCAGATCAAAGTTATCCAGGTACTTCTGAAGGATTGCTGAGTGGAGAGATGACAAGAAAACAGATTCAAGACAGCGTGGGGGAGCAGGACACAAAAGGGAGGGAAAAGTTTAATCGTTTCACTGGCCACTTGTTTTTTATTTAAATACAGTAGCTGGGAGATTTCAAATGTAAAAATGAACAGTGTTCGGGTTTTACCAGAGCAGACAGCAGCAGTAGCAGCATAGACCACCAATCCCCAGCAGCCCATCTGTACTCCTTTGTGATAGTTCAGTATCTCTGTGGAATTGGCTGGTGCCTGAAAAAAACCGGAATGTAATCATACACTTGACTTTACAAATACACTAGCTAACTGACATTGTAGTGTTTGTATTTGGCACACATGACTTTGTGTAGCTCACAGTCAGTTAGCACCACTGTCTTTGAACAGTAAGACACACAAGGGCATGAGGGTGTGCGAGTGTGCGTGTGTACCGTGGGGTCTCCGTGGTAGATGACTTGCCCCATGAAATCGGTGTAAAACACAGCTTCAGCTATAATGGAGAACCATGTGAGGAGGTGACACACACACAATGTCCACAGCTGCCTCGGCATCTACCGGGGACAGAAAAGAAACGAGGATTCAAGAATAGCAGGTGAACATGAAGAATGTTTTTTATTAATCTGCAAATCCTTAAAATGTTGTAAATGTGATGCAGTTCAATAGTGAAATAGGAGGAGAAAAAAATGTGTAAGTATTAAAAACATCTGCAATTTACTTCACCTTAAACATGGATAACCAGAGCAGTCGAACAGTTGTACCCTTGTCTGGTCCTCCCTCACCGATGGAGCCCTCAGATGACAGACTGCTAACTGACAGCTGCAACTCCCGCCTGTCGGCATCCCGCTGGAGTTCACTCAGGTCATTCAGACTGCGGGAGGTGGTGATTGGCCGAGGGCTCAGTGGCGCTGCCCTTCGCAGTCGATAGCGCTGTGATCCCACTCGTCCGTAGTAGGAGAAAGTGAAGGAGGGCTAAAGAGAAACAAGACAAACATCAGCCTTTTCACATCTGCAAAATGACTGTTACAGAAAGTAACTCAAAAAATGGCAAACTCAACTGTACCTGTCTGTAGAAGGTGTGTGGGTGTGGTCGGGATGAAACTGAGGTGTTGGAGGGCCGGCTCTGCAGCCTAGTGGAGGCATGGTCTTTCATTGCATTGGAGTGGTCAGAAGAGGACAAGCCCGCATTGACACCATTGAGAGGCTTGCCTTGCTGGGACACAAGAGAAGCACAGACGTACATATTGAAGGCACAAAGGGGAACTGAAAGACAGAACAGAAGTTTTCTGTCTCTGAAGAGTTCCATATATTGCGTAATAGTAGGGGAAATAACAACATATCAAATAACTTGTAACATTGACACTTGATGACATTTGTTTCTGATCCCCGCAACGTCATTTTTAGCCACCACAAATAACATCTGCCACCGTAGCAGCTGATTTCACCTTTGTTTTCAGGTGCGAGGTCTGTGAGCCAGAACTGATCTGAAGGAGAGGAGTGCCGTTTGTTGGACCCTTAAGCTCAGGCCAAGCTGGATTTGTAGGCTCTAAGACCAACATCCCATCAGTAGTTGGTTCACCAGCAGGAGACGAGGACCCAATAATGTGGTCTGATGGTTGGAAAACATCCTGTAGCTCTTCCTGCGTCTCTGCTAGTAAGTGATGCACCTCTTGCAGGAAATGTTGTGCGTCTGGATCGAGGTCAGAATCCATCTCGATCGTAGCATCTGGCATGGCTAAGACTGAATCGCTTTTACTGCGCACTCGCTCCACAGCAAGGAAGTCCATCTCCCCTTCCTCGGGATCTGATTCGTTGTCCTCCCGGGACGGTGCTCGAGCTGAAGCATCCTCCTCCTCGATCACGGCAAGGGAAAGTGCCGTGTGACCAACGGGCCTGAAAGACAACTGGCTGGTAGACGCCGCACTTACTGTGACTTTAAGCTGGTTGGAAGGAGCGAAAGGTCGCTCAGGGATACTGAGCATGTGCAGTGTGACAGAGATAATGAAGATGATGCCTGCGAACAGGAAGAGGACCTGTTCCTGTGATTTAAATGCTTGGCCCAGAGCTGTGCCAGTCCAGTCTAGACCTCCCAGCATGTAGCCCACCGCTCCGCCGAGTCCTGGAGAGACAGGTTTATACTTTTATACACAAGTCAATATTTGCAAAGTCTAATAAACAAAGTGCAAGCAGCTTCTGGAACTGTACTGCCAATATGTGTAAAACATTGTGAGCATCATCTGTACGTGTGTGCGTGTGCGTGTGCATACATATCTTACCAGCAGAGAAGGCATGAATATTCAGGGCCATATCTTGCTCGTCAGTGTCTGCAACATCAAGAAGGTAAGCTCTGATTGGTCCTTCAGAGGCATCAGCACTGAAGTCCAGCACAACCACACCTAATACAGTGAGGACGATGCCAATTGGCTGGTTGCTGGGACTGTCACCAACGGAAAGGCCTAACAGAACACAACGGAATACATAAAGATGGAGTTAAACAGTAATTATGCTAATCCTTAAGTGGCAATCTCCAGTACCTTCTACTCACCTATTAATGACCCATTTAAGAAGAGCGCCACTCCCAGCAGCACACCTACACACAGGGCCAGAATGAATGGTCTTCTCCGACCCCACCACAGAGTACATCGGTCACTGGCCGAGCCGATCACAGGCGTTAAGAGGAGACCCAGGATAGGACTGAGGAACCAGGTTAAACTGTAATATTGCTCAGGAAGACCTAGAAAACGCACACAAACAAAGTGGTGGATTCAAGACTAAGCGATAAATCAAAGTATACTATATTTGGACAGATTTTTACATTCAATTTATTAGGAAAATACATGAATAAATGCTTTAGCTCAGATGTGCCTCTCGGTTATTGCATTTGACCCCAATGGTTAAATAATAAGCTACATCATTACAGCAACATCATGTATTTTACTAAAGTGTCTGTGCTTTCACAATATTTTATATATTTCATATAATAATACAACAAAATAAAACAATGACAGTTTAATTAATGAAATCAAATGTATTTGAGTTCACTTAATGAAACAGGAATGTAAATGAGTTAACGGAAGGAAACGATTGTAACCGCAGTAAGCGTTAACATCTTCAGCATTGAGCATAACATATGCTTTGCTCCATCTAATATCCTTTTGTGTTAATTTTGCACTTGAGGCACTATCATTCTGAAAAGGCCAGAAATATGGTCTTTTACACTGATTTTTTAAAATATGCTATAAAGTATGATGTTGAGATCTGTCAAATGTGTTCATTGAGTTTAATTAGATTTACATGTTTGTATTACAAACCCGGTTTTTAACAATAACTTCTTACTACTACGGACTGAAAGACTGATATAATGAATTACTCAGCTTTTTGTCCTGCCATCTTGGTAAAAAAAACCCTCATAGCCAACGTTTTCATGTTTGTCATGTAGGGACTAGTCAAAGCAGTTAAAGCAGAGAAAACGGTGAATGTTTTTCTACATTCCATTCATTGTTTATAAAAGCATAGTGCATAACAGCTCTAGCATACCAATGTATGAAGAATCACTTTTGTTTCTTAAACAGCTTCCTTTAAAAAAAAAAAAGGGGGCTTTTTAGGATGGCAGGAACAGTTCCGATAATGAGGTGAACAGTTCAAACAGCACAGACAGAAATATGCATAAAACAGCCAGGAAAGTGGTGACACCACGTCCAGTTGACCGTCATGAGCAGAACTAGGCACTGAAATCAAAGAACACTCATCCTTGTACGTTTTCAATATCAATGTGGTTTGATCATTTTCAATGTACCAATGTGGCCCAAATATGTGCGATATTTATGGGAAACAAGGCACTGCTGTCAGCTGTCAGAATGAAAACAGCTATCTCAAGATGGCAATATCCTCATTTTCCACCCCTTATAAAGACATAGTTTCAATGTAAAAATGTGATGCACTTGAAGTCAGTCAGTTGGCTGGTGCGACTGGTTCTCACGGGAACAACATGTTACCCTTGCTCTGCTCCTGCATTCCCTCTCTCTTAAGTGAACAAGACAGCGGGTAGCTTTCTTGCCGTAGGAACATATTTATTTTCTGTCTGTTTTTTCGATTGTTAATGACTCTATCTTTTGTCAATAAGACTTCACATAGACTTAACTTAGGTACCTTGTAGAGTTTTTGACCTCCAGCAGCACTATGAAAGGTTTTTTACTTTAAATGGTAGAAATGCATTCGAAACAGTTAGACCTCAAGGAACAAATAGTGAGTAACACTGTTTCAACATAACCTATTTGCTTTAAGGAAAGCTGAACTATGACACACTCATTAAGTAGGTTTGTGTTGCAAGAAAACTAGGCTGAGCATACTTCCTACTTGAGTTCAATGTTCTAAAGCTACAGTGCTAACTTAAAAATGCTTTCAAAAACACCCAGAATGGGTTTACATAAAAGTTTTTAAAAACATAATCTTTCTTACAATAATACGAATAGGAGAGAATACAGAGGCTAAAATGTGCCGAGTTACACATTCTTGTCATACCTAGCCAAGGGAAAATACCTTTGTTCCATTTCTGCTATGGTGGCAAACCTGACATTTAACTATATAGCCCCCTGGTTGGCTGCTGCTGGGCGGGCAGGTTACATGACACAGTGGTGCAGCCAGGGAAATCAATAGATCCCGTCTGGCTATGAAACAACAGTCAAATTCCACAGTGTTGGTGGGGTTACCTGACTACTGGTACTGCTGGGATTTAGACTGATACGACATTTCTTTTTGGATAGCTGTGGTGGGCTTCAACACAAACCCAACTATTCTTATGTATAGAAAATGAGCAAATAATAATATGCTCACAGCTGAATCTGGGAAAAGAGTCAGTGTGGGTCTGGCAGTTTTTCTGACACCAACCAGGGGAGCACTGCCACAAATATATCACTAAGATACCTGACAAGATAAACAGAATGTGCTGCACACTAAATGTAGTGTAAACACCAGCTTTGAAACAGCATATGGCTACACTGATAGTACAATTAACCTACAACTGTGCAACTCATGTTGGATGGTTCTAATAACTCTGCTACCGCTGAAAAAACTGACAAATGTATATTTAGACAGGCATTTGTGCTCGTCGGTGGCAGATACCCATCTATTATGTACAAGTTGCTCTGCTAATGTTTGTGTCCCATACCTATCACAACAAGGTGCACAATATGTGCTGGTAACAATTAGGAAATTAAAATTCCAGCGCTGTTTAGAAGAGCAAGAGTGTGTCCGTCTCTATATGACTGTATTGCATCTCCTTACCTATCTGCAGCAGCACTGGCGTTACCAGGGCTGTTTCCATAGCGTAGCAGAACTCGCGTCCAAACATCACTGCCCCGTGCATTATCCAGCGATGCAAAGGGATCTGCATACCTCTGCCCTCTTCCTCCACATCCTTCCCGCTGTCACTCTCTTCTGATTCTTCCTTGGGTTTCCTCCTCTGCGGAAGGCCATAAGCCTCCCTCTGCTTTGCTTCTCCTCCCATTACAATCTGGTAAAGGGTTTACTTTGCAGAATGGCTGGTATATATATATATATATATATATATATAGATATATCAGTGTATATTAATGATTGCTACTATCTCCTATATATGTAAGCCAAACTGTACTGTGTTATTAAATGCCAATAGGACACGTAATCCATGGTTTTCATCTTGATCACTCACTGTGTAAGAGAAGCCAAAGATATCCAGAAAGATTCATTAGAGAGCATCTCTGCTGTTCAGCACCTTCTGGGTTCAAAGCCAAAGAATTGCAAAAAATTGAGGATGAGGCAGGAATAATCATTATAATGAGATTGTGTCCAAAAAAATAATGTGGTAAAAATATATTCCATACATTTTATCCCATGGCCATCATGCAGATATGTCACACGGTGCACGGCTCAGAAGCTCAGTGGGAGAGCGATGGTGTTCCTCACTGTGGCTTGCAGATACAAATTTCAGAAAGAGCAAAGACGTTCTGCATAGCTCCAGAGGTATGTAAAGGGGTGGAGCACGGAACAGCAGAAGAGGTAGGAGAAGGGGGGGTGGCGGAATGCGCCTTTGCCCGGGTCCAGTAGCTGTGTTTGTGGTATGCCGTTAGAATATGTCTGCGAGTGCGTTTGCTGTGGCTGGCGGCAGTGTGTTTTGGAGGTTGTGTGCATGCAGTACCTGGACTGTGTTATTAGAGAGAGGCTCAGCAGAAGTCTGTGTGTGCATGCGAGTACACTTTTTGGCATGTCGGGGTCAAAGCATGTGGAAACTTCTTGGCAACTGACCTACTGAGTGACACAGCAACCTGCAGGAAAAACAGACACCAGTTAGATAGTTAGCGAAAGCTCTAAAATAGTACAACCCTATCACTTATTTTCTAAAATGGTACTCACACAGATAAAATCTGATTTTTATATTACTTTTATTGTGAGTATGGGGTCATGGTCTAAATACTACAAGGCTTTGTAAAAACATGGGAGCCTGCAGTGCAGTTGGGTCCCATGATAGGAAACAAAAAGGATGAAGCAATTTTGCCACACCTTAACGATCTGAAATGACTACAAAGACTTTCATTCATGTATCTTCTCTGAGTACAGTATGCGAAACTCACTGACATCACCTGTAACCTTTGAACCCGAACACCAGCAGGCTATAAAGACATCAGAGGCATGAACAAAAGCCTCATTAGAAAATCAACACTTGTCACAACACCTCAGCTGTGTTGTGTAACGTTATTAGATAACAGTTAAAACAAGCGGATTTTGGGGATAATTTTAATCTCCACTCTTCTCTCCTCTCCTTTGTTTTAACGCAATCCCTTTCAGTCTGTTTTAGGTCACGTTGTTTTATGGTAATGTTTAAACAAAATAAAGTGAGCGTTAAAACGCTTCCCACAGATAGGAGACAGTACTGAGAAATGTGCAGTAGTGATGATTTCACAGTGACAAAGTAACCTGTTCCTATGTATAGTGAATCATCTACACGTCTTTAACTTCCCCTTGAGTAGAAAATCCGTGTTTTTTCACGGGAATGTATGATGGGTGTGAGTCTTCCTCTCGAACCTGTGAGGACATGTTTTACTCGGGGAGCGGTTCTGCTAACGGTAACGCTGATTTACCTGAGCCACCGACAGACTGCCCTACAGTCTACGTAGTAAATAACGAGCCATTAGCAGTCATTTATGACTTTGTGACTTATTCATGCGAGGATGCTGCACATGGCGATAGATAAACACCTGACACTGGACACACTAATGTTAACTTTACGTTGACTGGGGTTTGACTTGTGGCTAACGTTACCTTAGCGGGCTAACGTTAGGTTGGCTAATAAATTAACGTAAATTAGGCAGCTAGCGTTAGTTAGCAAGTTAAGACAGAGAGAACCAGTTATATTAAAGACAGAAAGATGTAACATACCTGAGATTTATTCCGCTAAGGTTAAGTCAAGGCAGTTCTGCGTTATGTCAATGTTTGATAACGTGACAGTAAAACTCTTAGTTTGGGTTAGCAATCTGGCTACCCTTTGCCGGCTAACCTTTGCCGGCTAACTGAGTGACCATCTGCTTCACTACACTCATCAATCTCATTGGTTTCCACAGTAACAAAGCGAGGCGTGGTAAAAGGACGCAAATGACGTCATCTAGCTACTCACCTACGATGGACGGGTAATCACAATAAAAAATGCTTTACTTTTCTAACATGTTATTACTAATGTATGTATTTAAATATCTATTTTACTTTAATAATGTATCGTAAAGGTTGATTGTAATGCTCCCGACATTGCCATCCTGTTTTTTTTTACACTACCCAAAATAAGCTACATTTATTACTCATCAATGAATAATACAAATGAGTGATTAAATTAAATATAAATAACAATTATAACAATGTATCAAAAATAATAATGTATTAATAATTTGAGATTAGGCATTATAGTTTTTCATTTCAATAATGGAACATTTAACTTATTGTTTGTTTTTTAAACCTCAAATATAAAATGAAGACGTATGAGGCTGGTTTTACATTTGAATAACCAGGCAGAACTATTTGCAGAACCAGTTTGACATTTTGACTCATTCACTAGAAAGCAAAGCATTTGACTCACCTAAACACCTCTTTATTTCCCCCATAATTTCTCTATTTGTGACATTTTACCCAAAAAAGAGAGGTTTTGAGGATTGTTAATGAAACAAAAATGACTAATTGTTTACTTAACAGCACACAATAATAATAATAATAATAATAATAAAACATTATTTACAGCCCAAACATTCACATTGTAGCTGCTTTCAGTCATCCAAGCAGTTTCCATTTGAGTGATCACATTTTCTTTGGTCTCATAATGGTCTTTAGAAAATAGTGCAATGTTGCCCTCTGCTGCACAAAAGTGGTTATCGTTCCCAAATGTGTTCTTGCAGTGGATCTTCTGAAGTGTTCACCATGTAATCCAGGCACAAATAAACATACCACTCTCCTTCCATGGTAAAGGGATCAAGGTGTGGTCTGTTTAGCATTGTGTTCCAATTGTATATTGTTGAACGTCATCCTGTTCACACTTAGCAGTAAGAAGTTGATCCAAGTCTGTTAGACAATGTATGTTCCACTCAAATGTAAAGGATGCAATGGTCCCAGGCAGGTATCAGGGTCATTAATATGTTGTATTAATAATATCAGCACTTCTGTCCTTGCCAGTTCTAAAATATCCTGAAGTCACAGCTATCATTGCTCCCTTGACATGCTCAATCTCAGGTAGAGGGTTTATTTAGGGATTACAAACTTCATTTAAGGCTAATTCGTATGTTATGTTACAAAAAAAAGAAACCTGAAGTGTATTTGGACACTGCATAAAATACAATATCTAAGATTAGAATATGGACTGTGTAGATTACATTAAAAAAATTGTTTTTTTAATGAGATTTGGGATTTTGTCAGTGGTAGATTCAAGTAATAATACACATACATCAACTGTGTATTTTGCCCTATTGTTTGAATTTGGCAGCAAATTGGTCTAGCAGATAGGGAGATTGTCTCACAGTTGAAAAGTCACAGGTCCAAAGGTTTCTTGACATGATAATGATATTAAGTTGCAGACTAATTACAGATTAGTCTTTTGTCAATGTTTTAATTAATTTAAGTCACTGTAAGTTTTTAGATTGCTGAACCAGCTGAATAGGTTGATTATTATATTATTATAATTATTATAATTATAACTATTATTATTATTATTATTATTATTATTATTATTATTATTATTATTATTATTATTATTATTATTATTATTATTATTATTATTATTATAACAACAGCATTGGCTGTTGATCCTAAGATCTTAGCAGTGTGCCATCACACACTGATGCTGTTATCACTGGTCAGTATGTTGTAGAGTACAAAAATAACAGCCAACTTTCCCCAGGCGACTGTGACGTCTCAGTAACTGTTGGCTCTCTTCACCCCGTGTGAAATGAGATTCACAGTGTGTGGTTCTTGCAGTGAAGTGGGGATCTTGGTCATCACGATCATATTATTAGCGATGGCGTTTGCCATCCCTCCCGAGGCCTTGGAGCTGTGCTGCATGCTGATGATGTCGCCGCTAGTCTGCTCGGGCTCTGAGCGGCGGAAAATATTTCTCATGGTGGCCTGAGGGACAAAAGGGCAATAAATTATTCAGTGAATCGAAGAGTAAATAAGCAAATAAATGAGGGATGGATGGACAAATTACAGCTGGAGGGAAGGATGGATGGAAAGATGGACAGGTGGCAGAGAGGAAGGATGTTAGGAGGAATGGGATGAAGTAAAGTGAGGAAGGAAAGTACTCCAGTCTCACCTGGAAATTATTTGTAACAAAGCAGTAGACAACAGGATCCATACAGCTATTCAAACTACTGAGAGTGACAGTCAAGTGGTAGGCTATCACATTATGAGGCATGTCAGGGTGGAAGTACACCACCACCTGCAACACAAGACATAACAGCCATGAGATTACTTACACAATGTGGTTACATTTAACCAAACATAGAAGCAGCAACAGATATTGCATTATTATATACCTGTTTTGATACTGTTATACAGTAGTTCCTAACAAGCCTCAGTATGGACATGAGTTTTGAGCTCAACCAAAGAATGCTTTTTCATCCCAATGTTGTGACTCTGTCTTTGGGCAGCTTGAGGCTTTAAGGGCTACGATGATGATATTTTTAAAGGAATGTGTCGCTCCTGTCTCTCACTCACCTGTCTGATGTGGAAGGGTGTGAAGCAGACAGTGAAGATGATCAGCACTGTGGTCAGCAGCTGGACAGCCCTCCTTCTCCTCTCCCTGAGGAAATACAGTTAAAGCAACCACTGCAACATCTCATAAACCG